>NW_026611016.1:0-135906 GCF_029499605.1 Hyla sarda
ATATATACCTAATTCTATTATATACATTATATACAGGACAGTACATAACACTATATATATATATATATATATATATATATATATATATATCATCCTACACAGGGGATATATACCTAATTCTATTATATACATTATATACAGGACAGTACATAACACTATATATATATATCATCATCCTACACAGGAGATATATACCTAATTCTATTATATACATTATATACAGGACAGTACATAACACTATATATATATATCATCATCCTACACAGGAGATATATACCTAATTCTATTATATACATTATATACAGGACAGTACATAACACTATATATATATATATATATATCATCATCCTACACAGGAGATATATACCTAATTCTATTATATACATTATATACAGGACAGTACATAACACTATATATATATATATATCATCATCCTACACAGGAGATATATACCTAATTCTATTATATACATTATATACAGGACAGTACATAACACTATATATATATATATATCATCATCCTACACAGGAGATATATACCTAATTCTATTATATACATTATATACAGGACAGTACATAACACTATATATATATATATATATATATAATCATCCTACACAGGGGATATATACCTAATTCTATTATATACAATATATACAGGACAGTACATAACACTATATATATATATATATATATATATATATATATATATATCATCATCCTACACAGGAGATATATACCTAATTCTATTATATACATTATATACAGGACAGTACATAACACTATATATATATATATATCATCATCCTACACAGGAGATATATACCTAATTCTATTATATACAATATATACAGGACAGTACATAACACTATATATATATATATATATATATATAATCATCCTACACAGGAGATATATACCTAATTCTATTATATACATTATATACAGGACAGTACATAACACTATATATATATATATATCATCATCCTACACAGGAGATATATACCTAATTCTATTATATACATTATATACAGGACAGTACATAACACTATATATATATATATCATCATCCTACACAGGAGATATATACCTAATTCTATTATATACATTATATACAGGACAGTACATAACACTATATATATATATATATCATCATCCTACACAGGGGATATATACCTAATTCTATTATATACATTATATACAGGACAGTACATAACACTATATATATATATATCATCATCCTACACAGGAGATATATACCTAATTCTATTATATACATTATATACAGGACAGTACATAACACTATATATATATATATATCATCATCCTACACAGGGGATATATACCTAATTCTATTATATACATTATATACAGGACAGTACATAACACTATATATATATATATATCATCATCCTACACAGGAGATATATACCTAATTCTATTATATACAATATATACAGGACAGTACATAACACTATATATATATATATATATATAATCATCCTACACAGGAGATATATACCTAATTCTATTATATACATTATATACAGGACAGTACATAACACTATATATATATATATATATATATCATCATCCTACACAGGAGATATATACCTAATTCTATTATATACATTATATACAGGACAGTACATAACACTATATATATATATATATATCATCATCCTACACAGGGGATATATACCTAATTCTATTATATACATTATATACAGGACAGTACATAACACTATATATATATATCATCATCCTACACAGGGGATATATACCTAATTCTATTATATACATTATATACAGGACAGTACATAACACTATATATATATATATATATATATATATATATATCATCATCCTACACAGGAGATATATACCTAATTCTATTATATACATTATATACAGGACAGTACATAACACTATATATATATATATATATCATCATCCTACACAGGGGATATATACCTAATTCTATTATATACATTATATACAGGACAGTACATAACACTATATATATATATCATCATCCTACACAGGGGATATATACCTAATTCTATTATATACATTATATACAGGACAGTACATAACACTATATATATATATATATATCATCATCCTACACAGGGGATATATACCTAATTCTATTATATACATTATATACAGGACAGTACATAACACTATATATATATATCATCATCCTACACAGGGGATATATACCTAATTCTATTATATACATTATATACAGGACAGTACATAACACTATATATATATATCATCATCCTACACAGGAGATATATACCTAATTCTATTATATACATTATATACAGGACAGTACATAACACTATATATATATATCATCATCCTACACAGGGGATATATACCTAATTCTATTATATACATTATATACAGGACAGTACATAACACTATATATATATATCATCATCCTACACAGGGGATATATACCTAATTCTATTATATACATTATATACAGGACAGTACATAACACTATATATATATATATATATATCATCATCCTACACAGGGGATATATACCTAATTCTATTATATACATTATATACAGGACAGTACATAACACTATATATATATATATCATCATCCTACACAGGAGATATATACCTAATTCTATTATATACATTATATACAGGACAGTACATAACACTATATATATATATATATCATCATCCTACACAGGAGATATATACCTAATTCTATTATATACATTATATACAGGACAGTACATAACACTATATATATATAGATATATATATATATATCATCATCCTACACAGGAGATATATACCTAATTCTATTATATACATTATATACAGGACAGTACATAACACTATATATATATAGATATATATATATATATATCATCATCCTACACAGGAGATATATACCTAATTCTATTATATACATTATATACAGGACAGTACATAACACTATATATATATAGATATATATATATATATCATCATCCTACACAGGGGATATATACCTAATTCTATTATATACACTATATACAGGACAGTACATAACACTATATATATATATATATATATATATATATATATCATCCTACACAGGAGATATATACCTAATTCTATTATATACATTATATACAGAACAGTACATAACACTATATATATATATATATATCATCATCCTACACAGGAGATATATACCTAATTCTATTATATACATTATATACAGAACAGTACATAACACTATATATATATATATATCATCATCCTACACAGGAGATATATACCTAATTCTATTATATACATTATATACAGGACAGTACATAACACTATATATATATATATCATCATCCTACACAGGGGATATATACCTAATTCTATTATATACATTATATACAGGACAGTACATAACACTATATATATATATATCATCATCCTACACAGGAGATATATACCTAATTCTATTATATACATTATATACAGGACAGTACATAACACTATATATATATATCATCATCCTACACAGGAGATATATACCTAATTCTATTATATACATTATATACAGAACAGTACATAACACTATATATATATATATCATCATCCTACACAGGGGATATATATCTAATTCTATTATATACATTATATACAGGACAGTACATAACACTATATATATATATATCATCATCCTACACAGGAGATATATACCTAATTCTATTATATACATTATATACAGGACAGTACATAACACTATATATATATATATCATCATCCTACACAGGGGATATATACCTAATTCTATTATATACATTATATACAGGACAGTACATAACACTATATATATATATATATATCATCATCCTACACAGGGGATATATACCTAATTCTATTATATACATTATATACAGGACAGTACATAACACTATATATATATATATATATATCATCATCCTACACAGGAGATATATACCTAATTCTATTATATACATTATATACAGGACAGTACATAACACTATATATATATATATATATATATATATATATAATCATCCTACACAGGGGATATATACCTAATTCTATTATATACAATATATACAGGACAGTACATAACACTATATATATATATATATATATATATATATCATCATCCTACACAGGGGATATATACCTAATTCTATTATATACAATATATACAGGACAGTACATAACACTATATATATATATATATATATATAATCATCCTACACAGGAGATATATACCTAATTCTATTATATACATTATATACAGGACAGTACATAACACTATATATATATATATCATCATCCTACACAGGAGATATATACCTAATTCTATTATATACATTATATACAGGACAGTACATAACACTATATATATATATATATCATCATCCTACACAGGGGATATATACCTAATTCTATTATATACATTATATACAGGACAGTACATAACACTATATATATATATCATCATCCTACACAGGAGATATATACCTAATTCTATTATATACATTATATACAGGACAGTACATAACACTATATATATATATCATCATCCTACACAGGGGATATATACCTAATTCTATTATATACATTATATACAGGACAGTACATAACACTATATATATATATCATCATCCTACACAGGAGATATATACCTAATTCTATTATATACATTATATACAGGACAGTACATAACACTATATATATATATATATCATCATCCTACACAGGGGATATATACCTAATTCTATTATATACATTATATACAGGACAGTACATAACACTATATATATATATATATCATCATCCTACACAGGAGATATATACCTAATTCTATTATATACATTATATACAGGACAGTACATAACACTATATATATATATATATAATCATCCTACACAGGAGATATATACCTAATTCTATTATATACATTATATACAGGACAGTACATAACACTATATATATATATATATATATATCATCATCCTACACAGGAGATATATACCTAATTCTATTATATACATTATATACAGGACAGTACATAACACTATATATATATATATATATATATATATATCATCATCCTACACAGGGGATATATACCTAATTCTATTATATACATTATATACAGGACAGTACATAACACTATATATATATATCATCATCCTACACAGGGGATATATACCTAATTCTATTATATACATTATATACAGGACAGTACATAACACTATATATATATATATATATATATATATATCATCATCCTACACAGGAGATATATACCTAATTCTATTATATACATTATATACAGGACAGTACATAACACTATATATATATATATCATCATCCTACACAGGGGATATATACCTAATTCTATTATATACATTATATACAGGACAGTACATAACACTATATATATATATATATCATCATCCTACACAGGGGATATATACCTAATTCTATTATATACATTATATACAGGACAGTACATAACACTATATATATATATCATCATCCTACACAGGGGATATATACCTAATTCTATTATATACATTATATACAGGACAGTACATAACACTATATATATATATCATCATCCTACACAGGAGATATATACCTAATTCTATTATATACATTATATACAGGACAGTACATAACACTATATATATATATATATATATCATCATCCTACACAGGGGATATATACCTAATTCTATTATATACATTATATACAGGACAGTACATAACACTATATATATATATATATATCATCATCCTACACAGGGGATATATACCTAATTCTATTATATACATTATATACAGGACAGTACATAACACTATATATATATATATATATCATCATCCTACACAGGGGATATATACCTAATTCTATTATATACATTATATACAGGACAGTACATAACACTATATATATATATATCATCATCCTACACAGGGGATATATACCTAATTCTATTATATACATTATATACAGGACAGTACATAACACTATATATATATATATCATCATCCTACACAGGGGATATATACCTAATTCTATTATATACATTATATACAGGACAGTACATAACACTATATATATATATCATCATCCTACACAGGGGATATATACCTAATTCTATTATATACATTATATACAGGACAGTACATAACACTATATATATATATATCATCATCCTACACAGGAGATATATACCTAATTCTATTATATACATTATATACAGGACAGTACATAACACTATATATATATATCATCATCCTACACAGGGGATATATACCTAATTCTATTATATACATTATATACAGGACAGTACATAACACTATATATATATATCATCATCCTACACAGGGGATATATACCTAACTCTATTATATACATTATATACAGGATAGTACATAACACTATATATATATATATCATCATCCTACACAGGTGATATATACCTAATTCTATTATATACATTATATACAGGACAGTACATAACACTATATATATATATATATATATATCATCATCCTACACAGGAGATATATACCTAATTCTATTATATACATTATATACAGGACAGTACATAACACTATATATATATATATCATCATCCTACACAGGAGATATATACCTAATTCTATTATATACATTATATACAGGACAGTACATAACACTATATATATATATATATCATCATCCTACACAGGAGATATATACCTAATTCTATTATATACATTATATACAGGACAGTACATAACACTATATAACAGCTGGAGGCACCCTGGTTGGGAAACACAAACTTTTAATATTTAAATTTGTTTTTATCTGCCCTGGCCGGCCAGCGCTGCAGCCACACACGGGATCCGCCCGGGCAGATTATCGCTAATTTTCCCGGGGGCCATATCGAGATATGGCAAAAAGCAAAAATCGTGATTCAATTGTCTTTGCGATATATCGTGCAGCCCTAGTGTAAATTAGTTTATTATATTTAGAGGATACAGTGTCTGGCAGGTTTATAATAATAATTATTATTTTCATATAGAGGATGAGAATGCG
Organism: Hyla sarda; assembly: GCF_029499605.1. NCBI lineage: Eukaryota > Metazoa > Chordata > Amphibia > Anura > Hylidae > Hyla > Hyla sarda. The sequence continues at coordinate 7,098 of NW_026611016.1, forward strand.
CCGACATAGTGAGGAGACGTCTGGGCGTCACGTTCTGCAGAGAGAACATTTAGCTGGACCCGGTGGTATATACCATCTGAATTAGATAAGGGAAGACTATAGAGAAGACGTCACCTGTAGTCACTGATATCATTGTGTATTCTCCTCACTATAGAGAAGACATCACCTGTAATCACTGATATCATTGTGTATTCTCCTCACTATAGAGAAGACGTCACCTGTAGTCACTGATATCATTGTGTATTCTCCTCACTATAGAGAAGACGTCACCTGTAATCACTGATATCATTGTGTATTCTCCTCACTATAGAGAAGACGTCACCTGTAGTCACTGATATCATTGTGTATTCTCCTCACTATAGAGAAGACGTCACCTGTAGTCACTGATATCATTGTGTATTCTCCTCACTATAGAGAAGACGTCACCTGTAATCACTGATATCATTGTGTATTCTCCTCACTATAGAGAAGACGTCACCTGTAATCACTGATATCATTGTGTATTCTCCTCACTATAGAGAAGACGTCACCTGTAGTCACTGATATCATTGTGTATTCTCCTCACTATAGAGAAGACATCACCTGTAATCACTGATATCATTGTGTATTCTCCTCACTATAGAGAAGACGTCACCTCTAGTCACTGATATCATTGTGTATTCTCCTCACTATAGAGAAGACATCACCTGTAGTCAGTGATATCATTATGTATTCTCCTCACTATAGAGAAGACGTCACCTGTAGTCACTGATATCATTGTGTATTCTCCTCACTATTGAGAAGACATCACCTGTAATCACTGATATCATTGTGTATTCTCCTCACTATAGAGAAGACGTCACCTGTAGTCACTGATATCATTGTGTATTCTCCTCACTATAGAGAAGACGTCACCTGTAGTCACTGATATCATTGTGTATTCTCCTCACTATAGAGAAGACGTCACCTCTAGTCACTGATATCATTGTGTATTCTCCTCACTATAGAGAAGACATCACCTGTAGTCAGTGATATCATTATGTATTCTCCTCACTATAGAGAAGACGTCACCTGTAGTCACTGATATCATTGTGTATTCTCCTCACTATAGAGAAGACATCACCTGTAATCACTGATATCATTGTGTATTTTCCTCACTATAGAGAAGACGTCACCTGTACTCACTGATATCATTGTGTATTCTCCTCACTATAGAGAAGACGTCACCTGTAGTCACTGATATCATTGTGTATTCTCCTCACTATAGAGAAGACATCACCTGTAATCACTGATATCATTGTGTATTCTCCTCACTATAGAGAAGACATCACCTGTAATCACTGATATCATTGTGTATTCTCCTCACTATAGAGAAGACGTCACCTGTAGTCACTGATATCATTGTGTATTCTCCTCACTATAGAGAAGACGTCACCTGTAATCACTGATATCATTGTGTATTCTCCTCACTATAGAGAAGACGTCACCTGTAGTCACTGATATCATTGTGTATTCTCCTCACTATAGAGAAGACGTCACCTGTAGTCACTGATATCATTGTGTATTCTCCTCACTATAGAGAAGACATCACCTGTAATCACTGATATCATTGTGTATTCTCCTCACTATAGAGAAGACGTCACCTCTAGTCACTGATATCATTGTGTATTCTCCTCACTATAGAGAAGACATCACCTGTAGTCAGTGATATCATTATGTATTCTCCTCACTATAGAGAAGACGTCACCTGTAGTCACTGATATCATTGTGTATTCTCCTCACTATAGAGAAGACATCACCTGTAATCACTGATATCATTGTGTATTCTCCTCACTATAGAGAAGACATCACCTGTAATCACTGATATCATTGTGTATTCTCCTCACTATAGAGAAGACGTCACCTGTAGTCACCGATGTCATTGTGTATTCTCCTCACTATAGAGAAGACGTCACCTGTAGTCACTGATATCATTGTGTATTCTCCTCACTATAGAGAAGACGTCACCTCTAGTCACTGATATCATTGTGTATTCTCCTCACTATAGAGAAGACATCACCTGTAGTCAGTGATATCATTATGTATTCTCCTCACTATAGAGAAGACGTCACCTGTAGTCACTGATATCATTGTGTATTCTCCTCACTATAGAAAAGACATCACCTGTAATCACTGATATCATTGTGTATTCTCCTCACTATAGAGAAGATGTCACCTGTACTCACTGATATCATTGTGTATTCTCCTCACTATAGAGAAGACGTCACCTGTAATCACTGATATCATTGTGTATTCTCCTCACTATAGAGAAGACGTCACCTGTAGTCACTGATATCATTGTGTATTCTCCTCACTATAGAGAAGACATCACCTGTAATCACTGATATCATTGTGTATTCTCCTCACTATAGAGAAGACGTCACCTCTAGTCACTGATATCATTGTGTATTCTCCTCACTATAGAGAAGACATCACCTGTAGTCAGTGATATAATTATGTATTCTCCTCACTATAGAGAAGACGTCACCTGTAGTCACTGATATCATTGTGTATTCTCCTCACTATAGAGAAGACATCACCTGTAATCACTGATATCATTGTGTATTCTCCTCACTATAGAGAAGACATCACCTGTAATCACTGATATCATTGTGTATTCTCCTCACTATAGAGAAGACGTCACCTGTAGTCACTGATATCATTGTGTATTCTCCTCACTATAGAGAAGACGTCACCTGTAGTCACTGATATCATTGTGTATTCTCCTCACTATAGAGAAGACGTCACCTCTAGTCACTGATATCATTGTGTATTCTCCTCACTATAGAGAAGACATCACCTGTAGTCAGTGATATCATTATGTATTCTCCTCACTATAGAGAAGACGTCACCTGTAGTCACTGATATCATTGTGTATTCTCCTCACTATAGAGAAGACATCACCTGTAATCACTGATATCATTGTGTATTCTCCTCACTATAGAGAAGACGTCACCTGTACTCACTGATATCATTGTGTATTCTCCTCACTATAGAGAAGACGTCACCTCTAGTCACTGATATCATTGTGTATTCTCCTCACTATAGAGAAGACATCACCTGTAATCACTGATATCATTGTGTATTCTCCTCACTATAGATAAGATGTCACCTGTAGTCACTGATATCATTGTGTATTCTCCTCACTATAGAGAAGACGTCACCTGTAATCACTGATATCATTGTGTATTCTCCTCACTATAGAGAAGATGTCACCTGTAATCACTGATATCATTGTGTATTCTCCTCACTATAGAGAAGACGTCACCTGTAGTCACTGATATCATTGTGTATTCTCCTCACTATAGAGAAGACGTCACCTGTAGTCACTGATATCATTGTGTATTCTCCTCACTATAGAGAAGACGTCACCTGTAATCACTGATATCATTGTGTATTCTCCTCACTATAGAGAAGACGTCACCTGTATTCACTGATATCATTGTGTATTCTCCTCACTATAGAGAAGACGTCACCTGTATTCACTGATATCATTGTGTATTCTCCTCACTATAGAGAAGACGTCACCTGTATTCACTGATATCATTGTACATTCTCCTCACTATAGAGAAGACATCACCTGTAGTCAGTGATATCATTATGTATTCTCCTCACTATAGAGAAGACGTCACCTGTATTCACTGATATTCTGTATTCTCCTTACTATAGAGAAGGCGTCACCTGTAATCACTGATATCATTGTGTACTCTCTTAACTATAGAGAAGATGTCACCTGTAATCACTGATATCATTGTGTATTCTCCTAACTATAGAGAAGACGTCACCTTTAGTCACTGATATCATTGTGTATTCTCCTTACTATAGAGAAGACATCACCTGTAGTCACTGATATCATTGTGTATTCTCCTCACTATAGAGAAGACGTCACCTGTATTCACTGATATTCTGTATTCTCCTTACTATAGAGAAGATGTCACCTGTAATCACTGATATCATTGTGTACTCTCCTCACTATAGAGAAGATGTCACCTGTAATCACTGATATCATTGTGTATGCTCCTCACTATAGAGAAGACGTCACCTGTAGTCACTGATATAATTGTGTATTCTCCTTACTATAGAGAAGACATCACCTGTAGTCACTGATATAATTGTGTATTCTCCTCACTATAGAGAAGACGTCACTTGTAGTGACTGATATCATTGTGTATTCTCCTCACTATAGAGAAGACGTCACCTGTAGTCACTGATATCATTGAGTATTCTCCTCACTATAGAGAAGACGTCACCTGTAGTCACTGATATCATTGAGTATTCTCCTCACTATAGAGAAGACGTCACCTGTAGTCAGTGATATCATTGTGTATTCTCCTCACTATAGAGAAGATGTCACCTGTAGTCACTGATATCATTGTGTATTCTCCTCACTATAGAGAAGACGTCACCTGTAGTCACTGATCTCATTCTGTATTCTCCTCACTTTAGAGAAGACGTCACCTGTAATCACTGATATCATCATGTATTCTCCTCACTATAGAGAAGACTTCACCTGTAGTCACTTATATTATTGTGTATTCTCCTCACTATAGAGAAGACTTCACCTGTAGTCACTTTTATTATTGTGTATTCTCCTCACTATAGAGAAGACGTCACCTGTAGTCACTGATATCATTGTGTATTCTCCTCACTATAGAGAAGACTTCACCTGTAATCACTGATATCATTGTGTATTCTCCTCACTATAGAGAAGACGTCACCTGTAATCACTGATATCATTGTGTATTCTCCTCACTATAGAGAAGACGTCACCTGTAATCACTGATATCATTGTGTATTCTCCTCACTTTAGAGAAGACGTCACCTGTAATCACTGATATCATTGTGTATTCTCCTCACTATAGAGAAGACGTTACCTGTAGTCACTGATATTATTGTGTATTCTCCTCACTATAGAGAAGACGTCACCTGTAGTCACTGATATCATTGTGTATTCTCCTCACTATAGAGAAGACGTCACCTGTAGTCACTGATATCATTGAGTATTCTCCTCACTATAGAGAAGACGTCACCTGTAATCACTGATATCATTGTGTATTCTCCTCACTATAGAGAAGACGTCACCTGTAATCACTGATATCATTGTGTATTCTCCTCACTATAGAGAAGACGTCACCTGTAGTCACTTATATCATTTAGTGTTGCTCGCGAATATTCGCAATTCGAATATTATTCGCGAATATCGCATATTCGCGAATTCGCGAATTTCGCGAATATAGCGCTATATATTCGTAATTACGAATATTCGTTTTTTTTTTTTTTTTTTTTCTTCACAGTACACATCACAGTGATCATCCCTCTCTGCTTCCAGCTTGTGTGGTGTAAAGAAGGCTGTAATACTACTGTGTGAGACTGACGTGCGAAAATTCGCATATACGGAAATTCGCATATGCGAAAATTAGCATATGCTAATTTTCGCATATGCGAATTTACGCGCGTGTTGATTTTGTATGCCAATATTCACATGTTAATTTTCGCATACGCGAATATCCGCATATGCGAAAATAAAACGAGAATATAACGAATATGCGAATATTCGCGAATATTTTGTCCATATATTCGCGAATATTCGCGAATTCGAATATGGCCTATGCCGCTCAACACTAATATCATTATGTATTCTCCTCATTATGTCCTATCAGAGCTATAGTCACTTGTAAGTGTCGCAGTTAAGATGAGTGAAACTTAACTCCCAGCATAACCTCACCACTGCTTAAAGGGATACTCCGCTGCAAAAATTTTTCTTTTGAATCAACTGGTGCCAGAAAGTTAAACAGGTTTGAAAATTACTTACTTGAAGGATTCAGATTTTAACTTCCTGGCACCAGTTGATTCAAAAGAAAATAATTTCCAGTGGAGTACCCATTTAAGTAATTCTGGGAGTTGTAGTTCAAAATAGTGAAAACCTCTTTATCGCTTTTCCATTCTGTGGCAATTGGTATATTTAATTATTATACTGGAATTTTTCACAATGCGCTACACCAGTGGCATCCGTCACAACAGGCTAAAAACGTATGTGGAGGGGGGGGGGGTAGGTATGGGGTGACACCATTTTCTACCGCACAGGGTCACACCAACCCTAGCAACGCCACTGGCTCAATGACTGACAATTGTTGTGGACCTTGAAATAACTTAAAGTCTCTGAATTTAGGGTAATTATTGCAGATCCGTCCAGATTTAGGGGATGGATAAGGTCCGGTGATCTTGCAAAGTGCGTGGGGATTGGTATACTCAGAATTTAGAAGTTATCGGCCGTCGCCGCCAGGTTCAGGCCTAGACTCACAGATCTCAGCAGAGCAGATGCTTCTTGCTTGCTTGCACAGGAACAAGAGAGTGAGAACATGGCCGCCGCTCCCTTATATGGGCAGGGGGCGTGGCTAATCTGATTTGGTCTGATCTAATCTGATCGGATCTGATCAGATTACACAGTGTGATGGGATTGACTACATCACAAGGACCTCCAAAGGTCCTCAAGCAGAAATACCATAGAGTTCACCTAACCACGTGACCCGCAGGTCCTGCTACGCTATGGGACAGGTAATTAACTATTTTAAGAGCTTTTATATAATATTTACATGCTTCCTAAGTAAGCTATTGGTGCAATAACTATCTGGATGAGAGGTGACTAGGGGTAGATAAGACAATAGGAACCCCGACGTCCTAGGGACTCTGGCTATGGGGACCCACAATAAAAAGGTACCGGATAGGATACGGTAGCGGGACACCACATATATATATATATATATATATATATATTATGTATTCCCCGGGGAGACAGGTGGTTAGCGGGGCAATTAAACACCTACCTGCCCACATGTCTAACTACCCACCCGCCTGTCTAACTAACATGCATGTGTAACTAGCCAGCGGGCCGCCACCGGTCTCACTACCCAATCGCACACCCGCTTGTCTAACTACCCACCTACTCTAGTTAGCTACATAGCTGTCTACCTAACATCCCAGCCACCTGGCTTTCCACCTACCCACCTACGCACCTACCTAGCTAGCTAAATTCCCACCGGGCTATCTATGTGGCAACCTACCTGGCTCTCTAACTAGCTAGCTATCTTCCTAGCTGGGTAACAAGCTTCCTAGATATCTACCTATCTGGCTGTATATAGCTACCTACATACCTGACTGGCTGTCTACCTAGCTACCTACCCACCCATCTACCCACTTGGCTGTCTACCTACCTAATTAACTAGCTAGCTACCCACCGAATTCCCCACCTTGCTGTCTTCCTACTCAACCACCTACCTGGCTGTCTACCTACTTACCCACCCTTCTACCCACCTGGCTTTTTATGTACCAATCTACTTACCTGGCTATCCATCTACCTAGCTAGCTGCCTACCTACAAAGCTATCTTTCTAGCTACCTGGCTGTCTACCTACCTAGCTAGCTACCTGGCTATCTAGCTACATACCTACCTTTCTGTCTACCTACCTAGAAAGCTACCTTCATGGCTACCTATCTAGCTACATAGTAACCTATCTAACTGGCTGACTACTTACCTGGCTACCTACCCACATACCTAGCTCCCTATATACCTTTCTAAATACTTTGCTATCTTCCTAAGCTACATAAATGGATACCTACCTATTTAGCAAAGAACATGCCTAGCTATCGACCTACCTACAGTCATATTTATCAACTGGGGGGGAGTGTTGATCGATCTACCTACCTAAGGATGTATTTACCTACTGGGGAGAGACTACCTCCCAGAGGACATACCTGCTTATGGGGGGGGGGGGGCTCCTTAATAAGGTAACTAACTACTGGGGGACATATCAACCTAATGGTGGAACTACCCGTCTATTGTGGGGGATATACCTTCTTAACTGAGGACCTACTCTCCTTCCCACTTTTACTGTGGCGGACACCGAGGGAGCATTAAAACAGTTTGGGAGATTGTGCAGAGATCAGGAGGTTACTGTAACATGTTTGTCCTACAGATGCCAAAGAGATGGGTTTTGGCTGGAAGAGGTTGTCATGGCAATCTGTGCCAGATGGAGACGAAAATGGTATTATTGGTAATATTGGTCTCAGTATACAGGATTTGGTCAGTAACAGTATTATGGTAATATGTTTGGTGATAATATTCCTCCTTGTATACTGGTATTATTGGTAATATTGGTTTCAGTATGCAGGATTTGTCAGTAACAGTATGATGGTAATATGTAGGGTGATAATATTCCTCCTTGTATACTGGTATTATTGGTAATATTGGACTCAGTATACAGGATTTGGTTAGCAACAGTATGATGGTAATATGTATGGTGGTAATATTCCACCTTGTATACTGGTATTATTGGTAATATTGGTCTCAGTATACAGGATTTGGTAAGTAACAGTATGATGGTGATATGTATGGTGATAATATTCCTCCTTGTATACTGGTATTATTGGTAATCTTGGCCAGTATACAGGATTTGGTAAGTAACAGTATGATGGTGATATGTATGGTGATAATATTCCTCCTTGTATACCGGTATTATTGGTAATATTGGTTTCAGTATGCAGGATTTGTCAGTAACAGTATGATGGTATTATATAGGGTGATAATATTCCTCCTTGTATACTGGTATTATTGGTAATATTGGTCTCAGTATACAGGATTTGGTAAGTAACAGTATGATGGTAATATGTATGGTGATAATTTTCCTCCTTGTATACTGGTATTATTGGTAATATTGGTCTCAGTATACAGGATTTGGTAAGTAACAGTATGATGGTAATATGTATGGTGATAATTTTCCTCCTTGTATACTGGTATTATTGGTAATATTGGTCTCAGTATACAGGATTTGGTCAGTAACAGTATGATGGTAATATGTATGGTGATAATATTCCTCCTTATATACTGGTATTATTGGTAATATTGGTCTCAGTATACAGGATTTGGTAAGTAACAGTATGATGGTGATATGTATGGTGATAATTTTCCTCCTTGTATACTGGTATTATTGGTAATATTGGTCAGTATACAGGATTTGGTAAGTATCTGTATGATGGTGATATGTATGGTGATAATATTCCTCCTTGTATACTGGTATCATTGGTAATATTGGTCTCGGTATACAGGATTTGATCAGTCAAAGTATGATGGTAATATTTATGGTGATAATATTCCTCCTTGTATACTGGTATTATTGGTAATATTGGTCTCAGTATACAGGATTTGGTCAGTAACAGTATGATGGTGATATGTATGGTGATAATATTCATCCTTGTATACTGGTATCATTGGTAATATTGGTCTCAGTATACAGGATTTGGTAAGTAACAGTATGATGGTGATATGTATGGTGATAATATTCCTCCTTGTATACTGGTATCATTGGTAATATTGGTCTCAGTATACAGGATATGGTAAGTAACAGTATGATGGTGATATGTATGGTGATAATTTTCCTCCTTGTATACTGGTATTATTGGTAATATTGGTCTCAGTATACAGGATTTGTTAAGTAACAGTATGATGGTAATATGTATGGTGATAATTTTCCTCCTTGTATACTGGTATTATTGGTAATATTGGTCTCAGTATACAGGATTTGGTCAGTAACAGTATGATGGTGATATGTATGGTGATAATATTCCTCCTTGTATAATGGTATTATGGGTAATATTGGCCAGTATACAGAATTTGGTAAGTAACAGTATGATGGTGATATGTATGGTGATAATTTTCCTCCTTGTATACTGGTTTTATTGGTAATATTGGCAAGTATACAGGATTTGGTCAGTAACAGTATGATGGTAATATTTATGGTGATAATTTTCCTCCTTGTATACTGGTATTATTGGTAATATTGGCAAGTATACAGGATTTGGTCAGTAATAGTATGATGGTAATATGTATGGTGATAATATTCCTCCTTGTATACTGGTATTATTGGTAATATTGGTCTCAGTATACAGGATATGGTAAGTAACAGTATGATGGTGATATGTATGGTGATAATATTCCTCCTTGTATACTGGTATCATTGGTAATATTGGTCTCAGTATACAGGATATGGTAAGTAACAGTATGATGGTGATATGTATAGTGATAATTTTCCTCCTTGTATACTGGTATTATTGGTAATATTGGTCTCAGTATACAGGATTTGTTAAGTAACAGTATGATGGTGATATGTATGGTGATAATTTTCCTCCTTGTATACTGGTATTATTGGTAATATTGGTCTCAGTATACAGGATTTGATCAGTAAAAGTATGATGGTAATATTTATGGTGATAATATTCCTCCTTGTATACTGGAATTATTGGTAATATTGGTCTCAGTATACAGGATTTGGTCAGTAACAGTATGATGGTGATATGTATGGTGATAATATTCCTCCTTGTTTACTGGTATTATTGGTAATATTGGCCAGTATACAGGATTTGGTAAGTAACAGTATGATGGTGATATGTATGGTGATAATATTCCTCCTTGTATACTGGTATCATTGGTAATATTGGTCTCAGTATACAGGATTTGGTAAGTAACTGTATGATGGTAATATGTATGGTGATAATATTCCTCCTTGTATAATGGTATTATGGGTAATATTGGTCTCAGTATAAAGGATTTGATCAGTAAAGGTATGATGGTAATATTTATGGTGATAATATTCCTCCTTGTATACTGGTATCATTGGTAATATTGGTCTCAGTATAAAGGATTTGATCAGTAAAGGTATGATGGTAATATTTATGGTGATAATATTCCTCCCTCTATACTTGTATTATTGGTAATATTGGTCAGTATACAGGATTTGTTCAGTTAAAGTATGATGGTAATATGTATGGTGATAATATTCCTCCTTGTATACTGGTATTATGGGTAATATTGGCCAGTATACAGGATTTGGTAAGTAACAGTATGATGGTGATATGTATGGTGATAATATTCCTCCTTGTCTACTGGTATTATTGGTAATATTGGTCTCAGTATACAGGATTTGGTCAGTAACAGTATGATGGTAATATGTATGGTGATAATATTCCTCCTTGTATACTGGTATTATTGGTAATATTGGTCTCAGTATACAGGATTTGGTCAGTAACAGTATGATGGTAATATGTATGGTGATAATATTCCTCCTTATATACTGGTATTATTGGTAATATTGGTCAATATACAGGATTTGGTCAGTAACAGTATGATGGTAATATGTATGGGGATAATATTCCTCCTTGTATACTGGTATTATTGGTAATATTGGCCAGTATACAGGATTTGGTAAGTAACAGTATGATGGTAATATGTATGGTGATAATATTCCTCCTTGTATACTGGTATTATTGGTAATATTGGTCTCAGTATACAGGATTTGGTAAGTAACAGTATGATGGTAATATGTATGGTGATAATATTCCTCCTTGTATACTGGTATTATTGGTAATATTGGTCAATATACAGGATTTGGTCAGTAACAGTATGATGGTGATATGTATGGGGATAATATTCCTCCTTGTATCTGGTATTATTGGTAATATTGGCCAGTATACAGGATTTGGTAAGTAACAGTATGATGGTAATATGTATGGTGATAATATTCCTCCTTGTATACTGGTATTATTGGTAATATTTGTCTATATACAGGATTTGGTCAGTAACAGTATGATGTTGATATGTATGGTGATAATATTCCTCCTTGTATACTGGTATTATTGGTAATATTGATCTCAGTATACAGGATTTGGTAAGTAACAGTATGATGGTGAAATGTATGGTGATAATATTCCTCCTTGTATACTGGTATTATTGGTAATATTGGTCTCAGTATACAGGATTTGGTTAGCAACAGTATGATGGTAATATGTATGGTGGTAATATTCCACCTTGTATACTGGTATTATTGGTAATATTGGTCTCAGTATACATGATTTGGTAAGTAACAGTATGATGGTAATATGTATGGTGATAATATTCCTCCTTGTATACTGGTATTATTGGTAATATTGGTCTCAGTATACAGGATTTGGTAAGTAACAGTATGATGGTGATATGTATGGTGATAATATTCCTCCTTGTATACTGGTATTATTGGTAATATTGGTCTCAGTATACAGGATTTGGTAAGTAACAGTATGATGGTGATATGTATGGTGATAATATTCCTCCTTGTATACTGGTATTATTGGTAATATTGGTCTCAGTATACCGGATTTGGTCAGTAACAGTAGGATGGTAATATGTATGGTGATAATTTTCCTCCTTGTATACTGGTATTATTGGTAATATTGGTCAGTATACAGGATTTGGTCAGTAACAGTATGATGGTAATATATAGGGTGATAATATTCCTCCTTGTATACTGGTATTATTGGTAATATTGGTCAGTATACAGTATTTGGTCAGTAACAGTATGATGTTGATATGTATGGTGATAATTTTCCTCCTTGTATACTGGTATTATTGGTAATATTGGTCTCAGTATACAGGATTTGGTCAGTAACAGTATGATGGTAATATGTATGGTGATAATATTCCTCCTTGTATACTGGTATTATTGGTAATATTGGTCTCAGTATACAGGATTTGGTCAGTAACAGTAGGATGGTAATATGTATGGTGATCATTTTCCTCCTTATATACTGGTATTATTGGTAATATTGGTCAGTATACAGGATTTGGTAAGTAACAGTATGATGGTAATATGTATGGTGATAATTTTCCTCCTTGTATACTGGTATTATTGGTAATATTGGTGTCACGATGCCGGCTGGCAGGAGGTGGATCCTCTGTGCCAGAGAGGGATTGGCGTGGACCGTGCTAGTGGACCGGTTCTAAGTTGCTACTGGTTTTCACCAGAGCCCGCCGCAAAGCGGGATGGTCTTGCTGCGGCAGTAGTGACCAGGTCGTATCCACTAGCAACGGCTCAACCTCTCTGACTGCTGAGATAAGCGCGGTACAAGGGAGTAGACAGAAGCAAGGTCGGACGTAGCAGAAGGTCGGGGCAGGCAGCAAGGATCGTAGTCAGGGGCAACGGCAGGAGGTCTGGAACACAGGCTAGGAACACACAAGGAAACGCTTTCACTGGCACAATGGCAACAAGATCCGGCGAGGGAGTGCAGGGGAAGTGAGGTATAAATAGGGAGTGCACAGGTGAACACACTAATTAGAACCACTGCGCCAATCAGCGGCGCAGTGGCCCTTTAAATCGCAGAGACCCGGCACGCGCGCGCCCTAGGGAGCGGGGCCGCGCGCGCCGGGACAGGACCGACGGAGAGCGAGTCAGGTACGGGAGCCTGGGTGTGCATCGCGAGCGGGCGCCACTCGCATCGCGAATCGCATCCCGGCTGGAGGCGGTATCGCAGCGCACCGGGTCAGTGGATCTGACCGGAGCGCTGCAGTAGCGAGAGTGTAGCGAGCGCTCCGGGGAGGAGCGGGGACCCGGAGCGCTCGGCGTAACAATTGGTCTCAGTATACCTGATTTGGTCAGTAACAGTATGATGGTGATATGTATGGTGATAATTTTCCTCCTTGTATACTGGTATTATTGGTAATATTGGTCTCAGTATACCTGATTTGGTCAGTAACAGTAGGATGGTAATATGTATGGTGATAATTTTCCTCCTTGTATACTGGTATTATTGGTAATATTGGTCTCAGTATACAGGATTTGGTCAGTAACAGTATGATGGTAATATGTATGGTGATAATTTTCCTCCTTGTATACTGGTATTATTGGTAATATTGGTCTCAGTATACCTGATTTGGTCAGTAACAGTAGGATGGTAATATGTATGGTGATAATTTTCCTCCTTGTATACTGGTATTATTGGTAATATTGGTCTCAGTATACAGGATTTGGTCAGTAACAGCATGATGGTGATATGTATGGTGATAATATTCCTCCTTGTATACTGGTATTATTCGCCATGGCAACTTGTTGTACCTAAAAAGTCTTTGCACTTTAGTTTTTTTTCTCCTCACCTTCTTAAAATCGTAACTCTTTACATTTTGCACCTACAGACCCATATAAGGGCTTGTTTTTTGCATCACAAATTGTACTTTGTAATGACCTCAATCGTTTTACTAAAAAAAATCGATGGCAAAATATATATATTTGTGGTGGGAAATTGAAAAAAAAAAAAGCAAACAAACGCCATTTTGTAACTTTTGGGGGCTTCCGATTTTACGCAGTGCACTTTTCGGTAAAAATTACATCTTATCTTTATTCCACACTAGCTGAGTACTCGGCGTTGCCCGGTTTTTCCTTCCTAATTCTTGTTGGGGAGGAAAATAAACAAAGGAGGAAACTTTTGACTTCATATCCCGACCTCCTATCCCGACCTCCTGTCCGGACCTCATATCCCGTCCTCCTATCCCGACCTCCTATCCCGTCCTCATACCTCGACCTCCTTTCCCGTCCTCCTATCTCGACCTCCTTTCCCGTCCTCCTTTTCCGTCCTCCTATCCCATCCTCCTATCCCGTCCTCATATCTAGACCTCCTTTCCCGACCTCCTATCTCGACCTCCTATCTCAACCTCCTTTCCCGTCCTCCTATCTCAACCTCCTTTCCCATCCTCCTTTCCTGTCCTCCTTTCCTGTCCTTCTATCCCGTCCTCCTATCCCGTCCTCCTATCTCGACCTCCTATCTCGACCTCCTTTCCCGTCGTCCTTTCCCGTCCTCCTTTCCCATCCTCCTTTCCCGTCCTCCTTTCCCGCCCTCCTATCCAGTCCTCATATCTCGACCTCCAATCCCGTCCCCATATCTCGACCTCCTATCCCGTCCTCATATCTCGACCTCCTATCCCGTCCTCCTATCTCGACCTCCTATCCCGTCCTCCTATCCCGTCCTCCTATCCCGACCTCCTATCCCGACCTCCTATCCCGTCCTCCTATCCCGTCCTCCTATCCCGTCCTCCTATCCCGACCTCCTATCCCGACCTCCTATCCCGACCTCCTATCCCGTCCTCCTATCCCGTCCTCCTATCCCGTCCTCCTATCCCGACCTCCTATCCCGTCCTCCTATGTTGTCCTCCTATCCCGGTCCTCCTATCGCGTCCTCCTATTGCGTCCTCCTATTGCGTCCTCCTATCGCGTCCTCCTATCGCGATCTCCTATCCCGTCCTCCCATCCCGTCCTCCTATCTCGACCTCCTATCCCGTCCTCCCATCCCGTCCTCCTATCTCGACCTCCTATCCCGTCCTCCTATCCCGTCCTCCTATGTTGTCCTCCTATCCCGGTCCTCCTATTGCGTCCTCCTATTGCGTCCTCCTATTGCGTCCTCCTATCGCGTCCTCCTATCGCGTCCTCCTATCCTGACCTCCTATCCCGACCTCCTATCCCGTCCTCCTATCCCGTCCTCCCATCCCGTCCTCCTATCTCGACCTCCTATCCCGTCCTCCTATCCCGACCTCCTATCCCGACCTCCTATCCCGACCTCCTATCCCGTCCTCCTATCCCGTCCTCCTATCCCGTCCTCCTATCCCGACCTCCTATCCCGACCTCCTATCCCGTCCTCCTATCCCGTCCTCCTATCCCGTCCTCCTATCTCGACCTCCTATCCCGACTTCCTATCCCGTCCTCCTATCCCGACCTCCTATCCCGTCCTCCTATCCCGTCCTCCTATCCCGTCCTCCTATCTCGACCTTCTATCCCGTCCTCCTATCCCGTCCTCCTATCCCGACCTCCTATCCCGTCCTCCTATCTCGACCTCCTATCCCGTCCTCCTATCCCGACCTCCTATCCCGACCTCCTATCCCGACCTCCTATCCCGTCCTCCTATCCCGACCTCCTATCCCGTCCTCCTATCCCGTCCTCCTATCCCGTCCTCCTATCCCGACCTCCTATCCCGTCCTCCTATCCCGTCCTCCTATCCCGTCCTCCTATCCCGACCTCCTATCCCGTCCTCCTATCCCGACCTCCTATCCCGTCCTCCTATCCCGTCCTCCTATCCCGTCCTCCTATCCCGTCCTCCTATCCCGACCTCCTATCCCGTCCTCCTATCCCGTCCTCCTATCCCGTCCTCCTATCCCGACCTCCTATCCCGACCTCCTATCCCGTCCTCCTATCCCGTCCTCCTATCCCGTCCTCCTATCTCGACCTCCTATCCCGACTTCCTATCCCGTCCTCCTATCCCGACCTCCTATCCCGTCCTCCTATCCCGTCCTCCTATCCCGTCCTCCTATCTCGACCTTCTATCCCGTCCTCCTATCCCGTCCTCCTATCCCGACCTCCTATCCCGTCCTCCTATCTCGACCTCCTATCCCGTCCTCCTATCCCGACCTCCTATCCCGACCTCCTATCCCGACCTCCTATCCCGTCCTCCTATCCTGACCTCCTATCCCGTCCTCCTATCCCGTCCTCCTATCCCGTCCTCCTATCCCGACCTCCTATCCCGTCCTCCTATCCCGTCCTCCTATCCCGTCCTCCTATCCCGTCCTCCTATCTCGACCTTCTATCCCGTCCTCCTATCCCGTCCTCCTATCCCGACCTCCTATCCCGTCCTCCTATCTCGACCTCCTATCCCGTCCTCCTATCCCGACCTCCTATCCCGACCTCCTATCCCGACCTCCTATCCCGTCCTCCTATCCTGACCTCCTATCCCGTCCTCCTATCCCGTCCTCCTATCCCTTCCTCCTATCCCATCCTGTAATATGTGACAAGGTAATGAAATATCTCCAGCCGTACGGAAGTTATGTGGGAACATACATATCCCATTGATTTTCATGGGACTTTAAACAAAAACCCCGACCCACACACATGGGGGTAGTTAAGGGTTAAATTAATTCTCCTATATTTTAAGTGGACATATAAGTAACATGTGACCAAGTATTATAGAAATATCTCCAGCCGTTTGGAAGTTATGCAGTAACATATATTTCCCATAGACTTGTATAGGACTTTATACATAAGCCCCGCCCCTGGCAAATGGGGGTGAGTAAGGGTTAAATCCCCGATCCTATGTTTGTTATTGACATATAAGTAACATGTGACCAAGTTTCATGTTAAAAGCACAATCGTGTGTAGTTGCAGAATCCTGTAATGACCTTTTTTACATTACATGTGATGCTGTGTGTGTATATATGTGTGTGTATATATATGTGTGTGTGTGTGTATATATATATAGATCTCCTCTCCTCTGTATATATATATATATATAGATCTCCTCTCCTCTGTGTATATATAGATCTCCTCTCCTCTGTATATATATATATATATATATATATATATATATATATATATATATAGATAGATCTCCTCTCCTCTGTATATATATATAGATCTCCTCTCCTCTGTATATATATATATATAGATCTCCTCTCCTCTGTATATATATATATAGATCTCCTCTCCTCTGTATATATATATAGATCTCCTCTCCTCTGTATATATATATATATATATATATAGATCTCCTCTCCTCTGTATATATATATATATATATATAGATCTCCTCTCCTCTGTGTATATATATGTGTGTGTGTGTGTATATATATATAGATCTCCTCTCCTCTGTATATATATATATAGATCTCCTCTCCTCTGTGTATATATAGATCTCCTCTCCTCTGTATATATATATATATATATATATATATAGATAGATCTCCTCTCCTCTGTATATATATATATAGATCTCCTCTCCTCTGTATATATATATAGATCTCCTCTCCTCTGTATATATATATAGATCTCCTCTCCTCTGTATATATATATAGATCTCCTCTCCTCTGTATATATATATATATATAGATCTCCTCTCCTCTGTATATATATATAGATCTCCTCTCCTCTGTATATATATATAGATCTCCTCTCCTCTGTATATATATATAGATCTCCTCTCCTCTGTATATATATAGATAGATCTCCTCTCCTCTGTATATATATATAGATCTCCTCTCCTCTGTATATATATATAGATCTCCTCTCCTCTGTATATATATATATATATATATATATATAGATCTCCTCTCCTCTGTATATATATATATATATATATATAGATCTCCTCTCCTCTGTGTATATATATGTGTGTGTGTGTGTATATATATATAGATCTCCTCTCCTCTGTATATATATATATAGATCTCCTCTCCTCTGTGTATATATAGATCTCCTCTCCTCTGTATATATATATATATATATATATATAATATATATATATATATATATAGATAGATCTCCTCTCCTCTGTATATATATATAGATCTCCTCTCCTCTGTATATATATATAGATCTCCTCTCCTCTGTATATATATATAGATCTCCTCTCCTCTGTATATATATATATAGATCTCCTCTCCTCTGTATATATATATAGATCTCCTCTCCTCTGTATATATATATAGATCTCCTCTCCTCTGTATATATATATAGATCTCCTCTCCTCTGTATATATATATATAGATCTCCTCTCCTCTGTATATATATATATAGATCTCCTCTCCTCTGTATATATATATATATATATAGATCTCCTCTCCTCTGTGTATATATATATAGATCTCCTCTCCTCTGTATATATATATAGATCTCCTCTCCTCTGTATATATATATATAGATCTCCTCTCCTCTGTATATATATATATAGATCTCCTCTCCTCTGTGTATATATATATATAGATGCTCCTCTCCTCTGTATATATATATATAGATCTCCTCTCCTCTGTATATATATATATATATATATATATAGATCTCCTCTCCTCTGTATATATATATATATAGATCTCCTCTCCTCTGTGTATATATATATAGATCTCCTCTCCTCTGTATATATATATAGATCTCCTCTCCTCTGTATATATATATAGATCTCCTCTCCTCTGTATATATATATATAGATCTCCTCTCCTCTGTATATATATATAGATCTCCTCTCCTCTGTATATATATATAGATCTCCTCTCCTCTGTATATATATATAGATCTCCTCTCCTCTGTATATATATATATAGATCTCCTCTCCTCTGTATATATATATATAGATCTCCTCTCCTCTGTATATATATATATATAGATCTCCTCTCCTCTGTGTATATATATATAGATCTCCTCTCCTCTGTATATATATATAGATCTCCTCTCCTCTGTATATATATATAGATCTCCTCTCCTCTGTATATATATATATAGATCTCCTCTCCTCTGTATATATATATAGATCTCCTCTCCTCTGTAATATATATATATAGATCTCCTCTCCTCTGTATATATATATATAGATCTCCTCTCCTCTGTATATATATCTATATATAGACCTCCTCTCCTCTGTATATATATATATGATCTCCTCTCCTCTGTATATATATATATAGATCTCCTCTCCTCTGTATATATATATATAGATCTCCTCTCCTCTGTGTATATATATATATAGATCTCCTCTCCTCTGTATATATATATATATAGATCTCCTCTCCTCTGTATATATATATATATATATATATATAGATCTCCTCTCCTCTGTATATATATATATATATAGATCTCCTCTCCTCTGTATATATATATAGATCTCCTCTCCTCTGTATATATATATATATATATATATATAGATCTCCTCTCCTCTGTATATATATATATATATAGATCTCCTCTCCTCTGTGTATATATATATATATATTACAATCATGTGTAGTTGCAGAATCCTGTAATGACCTTTTTTATTGGACTAATAAGATTTTGTGGAGAAGTTTTCGGGATTCCTCCTTTATCATAATCAGAAGAGAAGACACAGGTTCTATCTCACAGATCTGCAGGGGTTAAAACAACATTAGTGGAGAATGGACATTAAGTTTTCCGTATGCGGCCTGTATGGGGGTAATTTTTTGCACCGTGATCTGTAGTTTTTATCAGGACCATTTTTGTTTTGTTGGGACTTTTGGATCGCTTTTTATCATTTTTATGTATACGCCATCGACCGTGCGGTTTAACTGACCTTATTTTAATAGTTCGGACAATTTTTATTACATTATTTTATTTAAAAAATGGGAAAGGGGGGGGGGGGGGGGTTCAAACTTTTAGTTCACTTTTGTCAACTGTTATTTTTTTTACACCTTTATTTTTTTTAAGTCCCCATAGGAGATTATACCATGTGATCTATGGTTTCACCGCGAAGGTGCCTATTAGCTCAGCTGAGCTGCCGGGATCGTTTTACTTTCGTTTTAGATGCCGTGATCAACTCTCTCCCCGACACAGTAGTGGAGCATGATGGGGACTCTCTCCCCGACACAGTATTGGAGCATGATGGGGACTCTGTCCCCGACACAGTAGTCTAGCATGATCAGGACTCTCTCCCCGACACAGTATTGGAGCATGATCAGGACTCTCTCCCCGACACAGTAGTGGAGCATGATCAGGACTCTCTCCCCGGCACAGTATTGGAGCATGATGGGGACTCTCTCCCCGGCACAGTAGTCTAGCATGATCAGGACTCTCTCCCCGGCACAGTAGTGGAGCATGATCAGGACTCTCTCCCCGGCACAGTAGTGGAGCATGATCAGGACTCTCTCCCCGGCACAGTAGTGGAGCATGATCAGGACTCTCTCCCTGGCACAGTAGTGGAGCATGATCAGGACTCTCTCCCCGACACAGTAGTGAAGCATGATCAGGACTCTCTCCCCGACACAGTATTGGAGCATGATGGGGACTCTCTCCCCGACACAGTAGTGGAGCATGATGGGGACTCTCTCCCCAGCACAGTAGTGGAGCATGATGGGGACTCTCTCACCGGCACAGTAGTCTAGCATGATCAGGACTCTCTCCCCGGCACAGTAGTGGAGCATGATCAGGACTCTCTCCCCGGCACAGTAGTGGAGCATGATCAGGACTCTCTCCCCGACACAGTAGTGGAGCATGATGGGGACTCTCTCCCCGACACAGTAGTGGAGCATGATGGGGACTCTCTCCCCGGCACAGTAGTGGAGCATGATGGGGACTCTCTCACCGGCACAGTAGTCTAGCATGATCAGGACTCTCTCCCCGGCACAGTAGTGGAGCATGATCAGGACTCTCTCCCCGGCACAGTAGTGGAGCATGATCAGGACTCTCTCCCCGGCACAGTAGTGGAGCATGATCAGGACTCTCTCCCCGGCACAGTAGTCTAGCATGATCAGGACTCTCTTAAGTTTTCCGTATGCGGCCTGTATGGGGGTAATTTTTTGCGCCGTGATCTGTAGTTTTTATCAGGACCATTTTTGTTTTGTTGGGACTTTTGGATCGCTTTTTATCATTTTTATGTATACGCCATCGACCGTGCGGTTTAACTGACCTTATTTTAATAGTTCGGACAATTTTTATTACATTATTTTATTTAAAAAATGGGAAAGGGGGGGGGGGGGGGTTCAAACTTTTAGTTCACTTTTGTCAACTGTTATTTTTTTTACACCTTTATTTTTTTTAAGTCCCCATAGGAGATTATACCATGTGATCTATGGTTTCACCGCGAAGGTGCCTATTAGCTCAGCTGAGCTGCCGGGATCGTTTTACTTTCGTTTTAGATGCCGTGATCAACTCTCTCCCCGGCACAGTAGTGGAGCATGATGGGGACTCTCTCCCCGACACAGTATTGGAGCATGATGGGGACTCTCTCCCCGACACAGTAGTCTAGCATGATCAGGACTCTCTCCCCGACACAGTATTGGAGCATGATGGGGACTCTCTCCCCGACACAGTAGTGGAGCATGATCAGGACTCTCTCCCCGACACAGTAGTGGAGCATGATCAGGACTCTCTCCCCGGCACAGTATTGGAGCATGATGGGGACTCTCTCCCCGACACAGTAGTCTAGCATGATCAGGACTCTCTCCCCGACACAGTATTGGAGCATGATGGGGACTCTCTCCCCGACACAGTAGTGGAGCATGATCAGGACTCTCTCCCCGACACAGTAGTGGAGCATGATCAGGACTCTCTCCCCGGCACAGTAGTGGAGCATGATCAGGACTCTCTCCCCGACACAGTAGTGGAGCATGATCAGGACTCTCTCCCCGGCACAGTAGTGGAGCATGATGGGGACTCTCTCCCCGACACAGTAGTGGAGCATGATCAGGACTCTCTCCCCGACACAGTATTGGAGCATGATGGGGACTCTCTCCCCGACACAGTAGTCTAGCATGATCAGGACTCTCTCCCCGACACAGTATTGGAGCATGATGGGGACTCTCTCCCCGACACAGTAGTGGAGCATGATCAGGACTCTCTCCCCGACACAGTAGTGGAGCATGATCAGGACTCTCTCCCCGGCACAGTATTGGAGCATGATGGGGACTCTCTCCCCGACACAGTAGTCTAGCATGATCAGGACTCTCTCCCCGACACAGTATTGGAGCATGATGGGGACTCTCTCCCCGACACAGTAGTGGAGCATGATCAGGACTCTCTCCCCGACACAGTAGTGGAGCATGATCAGGACTCTCTCCCCGGCACAGTATTGGAGCATGATGGGGACTCTCTCCCCGACACAGTAGTCTAGCATGATCAGGACTCTCTCCCCGACACAGTATTGGAGCATGATGGGGACTCTCTCCCCCGACACAGTAGTGGAGCATGATCAGGACTCTCTCCCGACACAGTAGTGGAGCATGATCAGGACTCTCTCCCCGGCACAGTAGTGGAGCATGATCAGGACTCTCTCCCCGACACAGTAGTGGAGCATGATCAGGACTCTCTCCCCGGCACAGTAGTGGAGCATGATGGGGACTCTCTCCCCGACACAGTAGTGGAGCATGATCAGGACTCTCTCCCCGACACAGTATTGGAGCATGATGGGGACTCTCTCCCCGACACAGTATTGGAGCATGATGGGGACTCTCTCCCCGACACAGTAGGAGCCTGATCAGGACTCTCTCACCGCACAGTAGTGGAGCATGATCAGGACTCTCTCCCCGACACAGTATTGGAGCATGATGGGGACTCTCTCCCCGACACAGTAGTGGAGCATGATGGGGACTCTCTCCCCGACACAGTAGTGGAGCATGATCAGGACTCTCTCCCCGACACAGTAGTGGAGCATGATCAGGACTCTCTCCCCCGACACAGTAGTGGAGCATGATGGGGACTCTCTCCCCGACACAGTAGTGGAGCATGATGGGACTCTCTCCCCGACACAGTAGTGGAGCATGATCAGGACTCTCTCCCCGGACACAGTAGTGGAGCATGATCAGGACTCTCTCCCCGGCACAGTAGTGGATCCTCCCGACTAGTGAGCTTGGGACTCTCTCCCCGGCACAGTAGTGGAGCATGATCAGGACTCTCTCCCCGGCACAGTAGTGGAGCATGATCAGGACTCTCTCCCGGCACAGTAGTCGAGCATGATCAGGACTCTCTCCCGGCACAGTAGTGGAGCATGAGTCCGGGACTCTCTCCCCGGCACAGTAGTGGAGCATGATCAGGACTCTCTCCCCGGCACAGTAGTGGACTCTCTCCCCGGCACAGTAGTGGAGCATGATCAGGACTCTCTCCCCGGCACAGTAGTGGAGCATGATCAGGACTCTCTCCCCGGCACAGTAGTCTAGCATGATCAGGACTCTCTCCCCGGCACAGTAGTGGAGCATGATCAGGACTCTCTCCCCGGCACAGTAGTGGAGCATGATCAGGACTCTCTCCCCGGCACAGTAGTCTAGCATGATCAGGACTCTCTCCCCGGCACAGTAGTGGAGCATGATCAGGACTCTCTCCCCGGCACAGTAGTGGAGCATGATCGGGACTCTCTCCCCGGCACAGTAGTGGAGCATGATTGGGACTCTCTCCCCAACACAGTAGTGGAGCATGATCAGGACTCTCTCCCCGGCACAGTAGTGGAGCATGATTGGGACTCTCTCCCCGGCACAGTAGTCTAGCATGATCAGGACTCTCTCCCCGGCACAGTAGTCTAGCATGATCAGGACTCTCTCCCCGCCACAGTAGTGGAGCATGATCAGGACTCTCTCCCCGGCACATTAGTGGAGCATGATTGGGACTCTCTCCCTGGCACATTAGTGGAGCATTATGGGGACTCTCTCCCCGGCACAGTAGTGGAGCATGATGGGGACTCTCTCCCCAGTGCAGTAGAGGAGCATGATGTGGATTCTCTCCCCGGCACAGTAGTGGAGCATGATGTGGATTCTCTCCCCTGCATAGTAGTGGAGCATGATTGGGACTCTCTCCCCGGCACAGTAGTGGAGCATGATGGGGACTCTCTCCCCGGCACATTAGTGGAGCATGATTGGGACCCTCTCCCCGACACAGTAGTGGAGCATGATTGGGACTCTCTCCCCGGCACAGTAGTGGAGCATGATGTGGATTCTTTCCCCGGCACATTAGTGGAGCATGATTGGGACTCTCTCCCCGGCACATTAGTGGAGCATGATTGGGACTCTCTCCCCGGCACAGTAGTGGAGCATGATGGGGACTCTCTCCCCGGCACATTAGTGGAGCATGATGGGGACTCTCTCCCCAGTGCAGTAGAGGAGCATGATGTGGATTCTCTCCCCGGCACAGTAGTGGAGCATGATGTGGATTCTCTCCCCTGCATAGTAGTGGAGCATGATTGGGACTCTCTCCCCGGCACAGTAGTGGAGCATGATGGGGACTCTCTCCCCGGCACATTAGTGGAGCATGATTGGGACCCTCTCCCCGGCACAGTAGTGGAGCATGATTGGGACTCTCTCCCTGGCACAGTAGTGGAGCATGATGTGGATTCTTTCCCCGGCACATTAGTGGAGCATGATTGGGACTCTCTCCCCGGCACATTAGTGGAGCATGATTGGGACTCTCTCCCCGGCACAGTAGTGGAGCATGATGGGGACTCTCTCCCCGGCACATTAGTGGAGCATGATTGGGACTCTCTCCCCGGCACAGTAGTGGAGCATGATGGGGACTCTCTCCCCGGCACATTAGTGGAGCATGATTGGGACTCTCTCCCCAGCACATTAGTGGAGCATGATTTGGACTCTCTCCCTGGCACAGTAGTGGAGCATGATGAGGACTCTCTCCCCGGCACATTAGTGGAGCATGATTGGGACTCTCTCCCCGGCACAGTAGTGGAGCATGATGGGGACTCTCTCCCTGGCACAGTAGTGGAGCATGATGGGGACTCTCTCCCCGGCACAGTAATGGAGCATGATTGGGACTCTCTCCCCGACACAGTAGTGGAGCATGATCAGGACTCTCTCCCCGGCACAGTAGTGGAGCATGATGGGGACTCTCTCCCTGGCACAGTAGTGGAGCATGATGTGGATTCTCTCCCCGGCACATTAGTGGAGCATGATTGGGACTCTCTCCCCGGCACAGTAGTGGAGCATGATCAGGACTCTCTCCCCGGCACAGTAGTGGAGCATGATGGGGACTCTCTCCCTGGCACAGTAGTGGAGCATGATGTGGATTCTCTCCCCGGCACATTAGTGGAGCATGATTGGGACTCTCTCCCCGGCACAGTAGTGGAGCATGATTGGGACTCTCTCCCCGCACAGTAGTGGAGCATGATTGGGACTCTCTCCCCGGCACATTAGTGGAGCATGATTGGGACTCTCTCCCCGGCACATTAGTGGAGCATGATTGGGACTCTCTCCCCGGCACAGTAGTGGAGCATGATTGGGACTCTCTCCCCGGCACATTAGTGGAGCATGATTGGGACTCTCTCCCCGGCACAGTAGTGGAGCATGATTGGGACTCTCTCCCCGGCACAGTAGTGGAGCATGATTGGGACTCTCTCCCCGTCACAGTAGTGGAGCATGATGGGGACTCTCTCCCTCGCACAGTAGTGGAGCATGATGGGGACTCTCTCCCTCGCACAGTAGTGGAGCATGATGGGGACTCTCTCCCTTTAGTGGTTTTCTTTGAATTCGATCCTAAATCCCCACAGGTTTCATACACATTTACGTGGTGTCTATGGCTGATAAATATGGCGTCAACCCATTGTGGGGCATAAACCGGAGAGCCTTCAGCTTCATCATGTGACACCATAAGGTGAAGGAGATTTAGACCTGACACTGGTGACTGCTTCTCTCTCCTTTATTGAAGACTGAGGGTCCCTGTACCAGATCGAGCACCCCTCCCCCCTCCCCCCCCCCCCCCCATGCTACACAACACAATCATGTCCACCTCTCTCCACCATCATTTAAACAGTATAAAAGGTTCTGTAGCACAAAAGACTTCAATGTTGGCATCTGCAACAAGACATCTGAAGACCGTGGTTGGGGGGGACAAGATGTATTATTGCCGGAGTACCCCTTTTAGTTCATGTCTTGAGGGACCCAAGGAAAGCCCTTGATGCCCATGGCCTAAAGCCACCTTAACAAGACATCTGGTACCAGACAGCAAAACATGGATGGTCTTTTCTCTCAGCCTCTACAGAGGCCACAGGACACATGGATAACAATCAGGACCATTAGGTCATCGTCCTCCTAATATTGCTTTATGATATTCGGGCTCCTGGTTAAACCCATTTGGGCTGTAATGGCAGCAATATTGGTTTCAGTTACTTTATCAGGATGACTCAAGTTACATTTACTGCATATTCTCTGATCTCAGATGGACACCCCCCTCCCCCCTGTCCTTGGAAGGATGATGAAGTAGATGGACCCCCCCATTATTGGTAAGATGATTAGGTAGTGAGGATGGTTCTGGGGGTATCTGGGTACATCCGGGTTAGACTGGTGGCAGGGTCATGATGACCATCATACAATAATGTTCTCCTCGTAGATGGAGAGGAGGAGCAGGATGCCCCAGCCGATCAGGAGGCCTAAGTTATGGAGGATGAAGAGCAGCCACGGCCGGCGGTCCTTCACATTCATCATCGATGGCAGCTGCAGAAAGAGAGGAAGAGTGTGAGTGACAGACCATGGTGGAGTGATGTCTCCTAGATACTGGTCCTTACCATGTCCACCAGAGCCACGTAAAGAAAGAGTCCCGTGGCCACTGTAAATATCCAGTGCTGAATGGCTTCATCTGCCGAGATGGAAAGGGCGATGTACAAACCGATGAATGAAGTTAGAGCACTGCCGAAATTAAGGACCAGAGCCATGCGGACCGTGATCCCCGAGTGCAGGAGAGCAGCAAAGTCACCTGAGGAGAACACGGAACAAAGTCACCTGAGGAGAACACGGAACAAAGTCACCTGAGGAGAACACGGAACAAAGTCACCTGAGGAGAACACGGAACAAAGTCACCTGAGGAGAACACGGAACAAAGTCACCTGAGGAGAACACGGAACAAAGTCACCTGAGGAGAACACGGAACAAAGTCACCTGAGGAGAACACGGAACAAAGTCACCTGAGGAGAACATAAGGTAAAGTACACAGAACAAAGTCACCTGAGGAGAACACGGAACAAAGTCACCTGAGGAGAACATAAGGCAAAGTACACGGAACAAAGTCACCTGAGGAGAACACTGAACAAAGTCACTTGAGGAGAACACGGAACAAAGTCACCTGAGGAGAACAGGGAACAAAGTCACCTGAGGAGAACACGGAACAAAGTCACCTGAGGAGAACAGGGAACAAAGTCACCTGAGGAGAACACGGAACAAAGTCACCTGAGGAGAACAGGGAACAAAGTCACCTGAGGAGAACACGGAACAAAGTCACCTGAGGAGAACACGGAACAAAGTCACCTGAGGAGAACACGGAACAAAGTCACCTGAGGAGAACACGGAACAAAGTCACCTGAGGAGAACACGGAACAAAGTCACCTGAGGAGAACACGGAACAAAGTCACCTGAAGAGAACACGGAACAAAGTCACCTGAAGAGAACACGGAACAAAGTCACCTGAAGAGAACACAAGGCAAAGAACACGGAACAAAGTCACCTGAGGAGAACACAGAACAAAGTCACCTGAGGAGAACACGGAACAAAGTCACCTGAGGAGAACACGGAACAAAGTCACCTGAAGAGAACACGGAACAAAGTCACCTTAAGAGAACACAAGGCAAAGAACATGGAACAAAGTCACCTGAGGAGAACACAGAACAAAGTCAACACAGAACATACTTACCTGATCGAGAACACGGAACAAAGTCATGAGCTGCAGCCCCAGTGACATTGCAGATAATCCCAGATAATGCAACACGGCAGAGGAGAGCGACCAAATATATAAGGCCTCCAGCCAATCACTGAGGGAGGGCAGATCCCCAGCACACTGCAGTAGGTGGAGCTATCTCTATTACCCTGCAGTAGGCGGAGTTGCCTCTCACCCTGCAGTAGGCGGAGCTGTCTCTCCATGCCGTAGGCGGAGCTGTCTCTCTCCATGCAGTAGGCAGAGTTGTCTCTTACCCTGCAGTAGGTGGAGCTGTCTCTTACCCTGCAGTAGGTGGAGCTGTCTCTCACCCTGCAGTAGGCGGAGCTGTCTCTCACCCTGCAGTAGGCGGAGCTGTCTCTCACCCTGCAGTAGGCGGAGCTGTCTCTCACCCTGCAGTAGGCAGAGTGGTCTCTCTCCATGCAGTAGGCGGAGCTGTCTCTATTACCCTGTAGTAGGCGGAGCTATTTCTATCACCCTGCAAGAGGTGGGGCTTACCCAGCTCATGTGGCAACTCATGGCAGAAGACAGCGAGAGTGGTGGCCAGGCCGGTCTTCCATGATGTGGAGAACGCCGCCCCCATGGCCAAACCATCTGCGAAGTTGTGAATGGCGTCTCCGATGGTGATCATGTAGGGGATCATCCGCAGCTCTGCAGGAGACAAGCAGGAGATATGAAGAAGGTGCTCATGGGAGGAGTAGTATGTGGGATGTGATGGGACTTACCACGACTCCTCACCGGGGGCGCACTCTTCTGAAACTCCACATCTGGGCTGACCTGGGACCAGAAACAGCACAATGAGAAGTCCCCCAAATACTGCCCCCTGAGGACATCCCCCGCAGAGCTGACCCTCTGAAGATCATATATGAGGAACAAGGAGCTCAGGACCATTAGGCCACCAGGGGCCAACATAGATACCGGGCCCCTGTGTGTAGGCATGCCAGGTCAGTCTGGGACATAGATACGGGGCCCCTGTGTGAGGGCATACCAGGTCAGTCTGGGACATAGATACGGGGCCCCTGTGTGAGAACATACCAGGTCAGTCTGGGACATAGATACAGGGCCCCTGTGTGAGAACATACCAGGTCAGTCTGGGACATAGATACGGGGCCCCTGTGTGAGAACATACCAGGTCAGTCTGGGACATAGATACGGGGCCCCTGTGTGAGGGCGGACATACCAGGTCAGTCTGGGACATATATACGGGGCCCCTG
Organism: Hyla sarda; assembly: GCF_029499605.1. Lineage (NCBI taxonomy): Eukaryota > Metazoa > Chordata > Amphibia > Anura > Hylidae > Hyla > Hyla sarda. Next base: position 36,300 of record NW_026611016.1, read on the forward strand.
TGTGAGGGCGGACATACCAGGTCAGTCTGGGACATAGATACGGGGCCCCTGTGTGAGAACATACCAGGGCAGTCTGGGACATAGATACGGGGCCCCTGTGTGAGGGCGGACATACCAGGTCAGTCTGGGACATAGATATGGGGCCCCTGTGTGAGAACATACCAGGTCAGTCTGGGACATAGATACGGGGCCCCTGTGTGAGGGCGGACATACCAGGTCAGTCTGGGACATAGATATGGGGCCCCTGTGTGAGAACATACCAGGTCAGTCTGGGACATAGATACGGGGCCCCTGTGTGAGGGCGGACATACCAGGTCAGTCTGGGACATAGATACGGGGCCCCTGTGTGAGGGCGGACATACCAGGTCAGTCTGGGACATAGATACGGGGCCCCTGTGTGGGAACATACCAGGTCAGTCTGGGACATAGATACGGGGCCCCTGTGTGAGGGCGGACATACCAGGTCAGTCTGGGACATAGATACGGGGCCCCTGTGTGAGGGCGGACATACCAGGTCAGTCTGGGACATAGATACGGGGCCCCTGTGTGAGGGCGGACATACCAGGTCAATCTGGGACATAGATACGGGGCCCCTGTGTGAGGGCGGACATACCAGGGCAGTCTGGGACATAGATACGGGGCCCCTGTGTGAGGGCGGACATACCAGGTCAGTCTGGGACATAGATACGGGGCCCCTGTGTGAGGGCGGACATACCAGGTCAGTCTGGGACATAGATACGGGGCCCCTGTGTGAGGGCGGACATACCAGGTCAGTCTGGGACATAGATACGGGGCCCCTGTGTGAGAACATAGCAAGTCAGTCTGGGACATAGATACGGGGCCCCTGTGTGAGAACATAGCAAGTCAGTCTGGGACATAGATATGGGGCCCCTGTGTGAGGACGGACATACCAGGTCAGTCTGGGACATAGATACGGGGCCCCTGTGTGAGGGCGGACATACCAGGGCAGTCTGGGACATAGATACGGGGCCCCTGTGTGAGGGCATACCAGGTCAGTCTGGGACATAGATACAGGGCCCCTGTGTGAGGGCGGACATACCAGGGCAGTCTGGGACATAGATACGGGGCCCCTGTGTGAGGGCGGACATACCAGGTCAGTCTGGGACATAGATACGGGGCCCCTGTGTGAGGGCGGACATACCAGGTCAGTCTGGGACATAGATACGGGGCCCCTGTGTGAGAACATAGCAAGTCAGTCTGGGACATAGATACGGGGCCCCTGTGTGAGGGCGGACATACCAGGTCAGTCTGGGACATAGATACGGGGCCCCTGTGTGAGGACAGACATACCAGGTCAGTCTGGGACATAGATACGGGGCCCCTGTGTGAGGGCGGACATACCAGGTCAGTCTGGGACATAGATATGGGGCCCCTGTGTGAGGACAGACATACCAGGTCAGTCTGGGACATAGATACAGGGCCCCTGTGTGAGGGCGGACATACCAGGTCAGTCTGGGACATAGATACGGGCCCCTGTGTGAGGGCGGACATACCAGGTCAGTCTGGGACATAGATACGGGGCCCCTGTGTGAGGGCGGACATACCAGGTCAGTCTGGGACATAGATACAGGGCCCCTGTGTGAGGGCGGACATACCAGGTCAGTCTGGGACATAGATACGGGGCCCCTGTGTGGGAACATACCAGGTCAGTCTGGGACATACATACGGGGCCCCTGTGTGAGGGCGGACATACCAGGTCAGTCTGGGACATAGATACAGGGCCCCTGTGTGAGGGCGGACATACCAGGTCAGTCTGGGACATAGATACGGGGCCCCTGTGTGAGGGCGGACATACCAGGTCAGTCTGGGACATAGATACGGGGCCCCTGTGTGAGGGTGGACATACCAGGTCAATCTGGGACATAGATACGGGGCCCCTGTGTGAGAACATAGCAAGTCAGTCTGGGACATAGATACGGGGCCCCTGTGTGAGAACATAGCAAGTCAGTCTGGGACATAGATATGGGGCCCCTGTGTGAGGACAGACATACCAGGTCAGTCTGGGACATAGATACGGGGCCCCTGTGTGAGGGCCGACATACCAGGTCAGTCTGGGACATAGATACGGGGCCCCTGTGTGAGGGCGGACATACCAGGTCAGTCTGGGACATAGATACGGGGCCCCTGTGTGAGGGCGGACATACCAGGTCAGTCTGGGACATAGATACGGGGCCCCTGTGTGAGGGCCAACATACCAGGTCAGTCTGGGACATAGATACGGGGCCCCTGTGTGAGAACATAGCAAGTCAGTCTGGGACATAGATACGGGGCCCCTGTGTGAGGGCGGACATACCAGGTCAGTCTGGGACATAGATACGGGGCCCCTGTGTGAGGGCGGACATACCAGGTCAGTCTGGGACATAGATATGGGGCCCCTGTGTGAGGGCATACCAGGTCAGTCTGGGACATAGATACGGGGCCCCTGTGTGAGAACATACCAGGTCAGTCTGGGACTTAGATACAGGGCCCCTGTGTGAGGGCAGACATACCAGGTCAGTCTGGGACATAGATACGGGGCCCCTGTGTGAGGGCGGACATACCAGGTCAGTCTGGGACATAGATACAGGGCCCCTGTGTGAGGGCGGACATACCAGGTCAGTCTGGGACATAGATACGGGGCCCCTGTGTGAGGACATACCAGGTCAGTCTGGGATATAGACTGCTTCTGCTGTTTCCTTTTCTTCTGCTCCTCATGGAAGTTCTGCAGGGAGACCCCGTGGTCACAGTGTCCGTGGCCTTCAACATCATCATCGTCCTAACAATGAAAAAACAACAATACAAGGTGTCAGGACCTGGAGAGTGTGGAGGGCAGGACCTGCAGAAGACCCCAGGACGTGTGGAGGGCAGGACCTGCAGAAGACCCCAGGACGTGTGGAGGGCAGGACCTGCAGAAGACCCCAGGACGTGTGGAGGGCAGGACCTGCAGAAGACCCCAGGACGTGTGGAGGGCAGGACCTGCAGAAGACCCCAGGACCTGGAGAGTGTGGAGGGCAGGAGGACCTGCAGAAGACCCCAGGACGTGTGGAGGGCAGGACCTGCAGAAGACCCCAGGATGTGTGGAGGGCAGGACCTGCAGAAGACCCCAGGACGTGTGGAGGGCAGGACCTGCAGAAGACCCCAGGACGTGTGGAGGGCAGGACCTGCATAAGACCCCAGGACGTGTGGAGGGCAGGACCTGCAGAAGACCCCAGGATGTGTGGAGGGCAGGACCTGCAGAAGACCCCAGGACGTGTGGAGGGCAGGACCTGCAGAAGACCCCAGGACGTGTGGAGGGCAGGACCTGCAGAAGACCCCAGGACGTGTGGAGGGCAGGACCTGCAGAAGACCCCAGGACGTGTGGAGGGCAGGACCTGCAGAAGACCCCAGGACGTGTGGAGGGCAGGACCTGCATAAGACCCCAGGACGTGTGGAGGGCAGGACCTGCAGAAGACCCCAGGACGTGTGGAGGGCAGGACCTGCAGAAGACCCCAGGACGTGTGGAGGGCAGGACCTGCAGAAGACCCCAGGACGTGTGGAGGGCAGGACCTGCATAAGACCCCAGGACGTGTGGAGGGCAGGACCTGCAGAAGACCCCAGGACGTGTGGAGGGCAGGACCTGCAGAAGACCCCAGGACGTGTGAAGGGCAGGACCTGCAGAAGACCCCAGGACGTGTGGAGGGCAGGACCTGCAGAAGACCCCAGGACGTGTGGAGGGCAGGACCTGCAGAAGACCCCAGGACCTGGAGAGTGTGGAGGGCAGGAGGACCTGCAGAAGACCCCAGGATGTGTGGAGGGCAGGACCTGCAGAAGACCCCAGGATGTGTGGAGGGCAGGACCTGCAGAAGACCCCAGGATGTGTGGAGGGCAGGACCTGCAGAAGACCCCAGGATGTGTGGAGGGCAGGACCTGCAGAAGACCCCAGGATGTGTGGAGGGCAGGACCTGCAGAAGACCCCAGGATCTGGATAGTGTGGAGGGCAGGACCTGCAGAAGACCCCAGGACCTTGCCGGGCTAATGGCCTCAATCTCCTGTCATGTGACATAATTCATTGTCTTAAAGGGGTTCTCCAGCCTTAGAAAAACAGCTGATGTCTTCAAAATACTGCAAAACATTTGTCCTCAGGTTGGGTGTAATGTTTCATCTAATTTCCATTGAAGTAAATGGACACAATTTGTATTCCCACACACAACCTGAGGACAGGTGGGGGTCTGTTTTTGGAAGAAATTAGCTCAGTTTTGCAATTGCTTGATATTCCCTTTTTTAACCTTCATCAACTGCTGCCAGGTGTCCAGTCCAGTGTATGTGTCCGGTCCAGTGTAGGTCTTAAACATAAACACAGAATGTGTCTGCAGATAAGAACCATTTGGCCCATCTAGTCTGCCCACCTACGCTGGACTGGAGACTCCCGCTGGACTGGAGAATCCCGCTGGACTGGAGACCCCCACTGGACTGGAGACCCCCGCTGGACTGGAGACCCCCGCTGGACTGGAGAGTCCCGCTGGACTGGAGAGTCCCGCTGGACTGGAGAGTCCCGCTGGACTGGAGACTCCGCCTGGACTGGAGAATCCTACTGGACTGGAGACTCCCGCTGGACTGGAGACTCCCGCTGGACTGGAGACTCCCCCTGGACTGGAGACTCCCCGCTGGACTGGAGACCCCCGCTGGACTGGAGACTCCCGCTGGACTGGAGACCCCCGCTGGACTGGAGACTCCCATTGGACTGGAGACTCCCACTGGACTGGAGACTCCCGCTGAACTGGAGACTCCCGCTGTCCCGCTGGACTGGAGAGTCCCGCTGGACTGGAGACCCCCGCTGGACTGGAGACTCCCGCTGGACTGTAGACTCCCGCTGAACTGGAGACTCCCTCTGGACTGGAGAGTCCCGCTGGACTGGAGACCCCCGCTGGACTGGAGACCCCCGCTGGACTGGAGACCCCCGCTGGACTGGAGACTCCCACTGGACTGGAGACTCCCGCTGTCCCACTGGACTGGAGACTCCCGCTGTCCCGCTGGACTGGAGACCCCCGCTGGACTGGAGACCCCCGCTGGACTGGAGACTCCCGCTGGACTGGAGACTCCCGCTGGACTGCAGACTCCCGCTGGACTGGAGACCCCCGCTGGACTGGAGACCCCCGCTGGACTGGAGACCCCCGCTGGACTGGAGACCCCCGCTGGACTGGAGACCCCCGCTGGACTGGAGACTCCCGCTGGACTGGAGACCCCCGCTGGACTGGAGACCCATTCTCATGTCCACCATGTAGGTTTCCAGCCCGGTGATGACCTCCAGTCCAGTTTCGGCCTCTTTGTAATGACAATGAATATGAATAATGGTCTATACCGCTTCTGGACCCCAGCCTAGATTCTGCAGCTCTTTCCCCTGCTCGGATGTCCCGTTCTACAATCTATATATTTACCTCATCCTTCACCAGGAGCCCAAAGAACTTTTCCAGGAGAAAGAATGAATAGAGACCCCCCAACACCACCAGAAGTTTCCAAGTATGAGATTGGGCGTCTTCATCATTGTGAGCGTGGTCCTCGGTGTCACCATGTGAGTGGAGGCCAAGGAACTGTAGAGGAGGAAGAAAACAGAGACTAAGAACAAAGTGCCCCCTGAGTGTATCAGCACAGCCTGTAGGGGGCAGCACAGACTAGTACTAAAACTCTATTACCTGTGGGATAAGGTGCAGAATGGCATCTCCAGTCAGGGACCCCACCGCCAGGCTGACAAAGAACTGGATGACATACTGATAGGCGGCACTGCAGGTTGTGCACAGCAGGACCACAATGCCAAAGAGCGAGCACAGACACACCACCAGATTGGCGATACTGCCGTACAGGTATTCTGTGGGCAAAGAGGGTCGCGGGTCAGCACCAAATTATATATGGAAACAATATAAGAAGTTCTGCAGGTCAGAGGAGGAGCAGACATCGGAATGGAGCCTCCATCTATCAATGGGGGGGGATGGTGGACCCCTCCACACTGCTCCCCACCTCATCACATGACACAAACCAATCAGAACTAAACCCCACCCCTGCTTAACCAAAGACACACCCATGTATTACCATAGAGACTTACTCTGAGCGGTGGTCAGCTGTCCATCGGGGTCCTGGTGCTGGTGGTCATCCGGACAGAGACCGATCAGCTGCTGCTGGATGAGACTGCTGCCAATATCTCCGAACTTCTCTGCCGAAATGTCCTCATCTCCTCCCACCCCATGTATGGTCAGGATCTCCTCCGGACTAAAGCAGGTCTAGAGGAGCGAGAAGAAAGGCGGGTCATGTCTCCATGACAACAAAAAGGCAGAGAACTACTGGGCGGGCACTGGGTATCTATTGCCCCCCCCCCATGGACTGTAATCTCTTGTGATCAGGATCCTCACTCCTCATAGACTGTAATCTCTTGTGATCAGGACCCTCACTCCTCATAGACTGTAATCTCTTGTGATCAGGTCCTCATTCCTCATAGAATGTAATCTCTTGTGATCAGGATCCTCACTCCTCATAGACTGTAATCTCTTGTGATCAGGATCCTCATTCCTCATAGACTGTAATCTCTTGTGATCAGGACCCTCACTCCTCATAGACTGTAATCTCTTGTGATCAGGGTCCTCACTCCTCATAGACTGTAATCTCTTGTGATCAGGATCCTCACTCCTCATAGACTGTAATCTCTTGTGATCAGGACCCTCACTCCTCATAGACAGTAATCTCTTGTGATCAGGACCCTCACTCCTCATAGACTGTAATCTCTTGTGATCAGGATCCTCACTCCTCATAGACTGTAATCTCTTGTGATCAGGATCCTCACTTCTCATAGACTGTAATCTCTTGTGATCAGGACCCTCACTCCTCATAGACTGTAATCTCTTGTGATCAGGACCCTCACTCCTCATAGACTGTAATCTCTTGTGATCAGGACCCTCACTCCTCATAGACTGTAATCTCTTGTGATCAGGACCCTCACTCCTCATAGACTGTAATCTCTTGTGATCAGGATCCTCACTCCTCATAGACTGTAATCTCTTGTGATCAGGATCCTCACTCCTCATAGACTGTAATCTCTTGTGATCAGGTCCTCACTCCTCATAGACTGTAATCTCTTGTGATCAGTGTCCTCACTCCTCATAGACTGTAATCTCTTGTGATCAGGATCCTCACTCCCCATAGACTGTAATCTCTTGTGATCAGGATCCTCACTCCTCATAGACTGTAATCTCTTGTGATCAGGATCCTCACTCCTCATAGACTATAATCTCTTGTGATCAGGACCCTCACTCCTCATAGACTGTAATCTCTTGTGATCAGTGTCCTCACTCCTCATAGACTGTAATCTCTTGTGATCAGGGTCCTCACTCCTCATAGACTGTAATCTCTTGTGATCAGTGTCCTCACTCCTCATAGACTGTAATCTCTTGTGATCAGGATCCTCACTCCCCATAGACTGTAATCTCTTGTGATCAGGATCCTCACTCCTCATAGACTGTAATCTCTTGTGATCAGGATCCTCACTCCTCATAGACTATAATCTCTTGTGATCAGGACCCTCACTCCTCATAGACTGTAATCTCTTGTGATCAGTGTCCTCACTCCTCATAGACTGTAATCTCTTGTGATCAGGATCCTCACTCCTCAAAGACTGTAATCTCTTGTGATCAGGGTCCTCACTCCTCATAGACTGTAATCTCTTGTGATCAGGATCCTCACTCCTCATAGACTGTAATCTCTTGTGATCAGGATCCTCACTCCTCAAAGACTGTAATCTCTTGTGATCAGAATCCTCACTCCTCATAGACTGTAATCTCTTGTGATCAGGACCCTCACTCCTCATAGACTGTAATCTCTTGTGATCAGGATCCTCACTCCTCATAGACTGTAATCTCTTGTGATCAGGATAATCACTCCTCATAGACTGTAATCTCTTGTGATCAGGGTCCTCACTCCTCATAGACTGTAATCTCTTGTGATCAGGATCCTCACTTCTCATAGACTGTAATCTCTTGTGATCAGGACCCTCACTCCTCATAGACTGTAATCTCTTGTGATCAGGATCCTCACTTCTCATAGACTGTAATCTCTTGTCATCAGGGTCCTCACTCCTCATAGACTGTAATCTCTTGTGATCAGGGTCCTCACTCCTCATAGACTGTAATCTCTTGTGATCGGGATCCTCACTCCTCATAGACTGTAATCTCTTGTGATCAGGTCCTCACTCCTCATAGACTGTAATCTCTTGTGATCAGTGTCCTCACTCCTCATAGACTGTAATCTCTTGTGATCAGGGTCCTCACTCCTCATAGACTGTAATCTCTTGTGATCAGTGTCCTCACTCCTCATAGACTGTAATCTCTTGTGATCAGGATCCTCACTCCCCATAGACTGTAATCTCTTGTGATCAGGATCCTCACTCCTCATAGACTGTAATCTCTTGTGATCAGGATCCTCACTCCTCATAGACTATAATCTCTTGTGATCAGGACCCTCACTCCTCATAGACTGTAATCTCTTGTGATCAGTGTCCTCACTCCTCATAGACTGTAATCTCTTGTGATCAGGATCCTCACTCCTCAAAGACTGTAATCTCTTGTGATCAGGGTCCTCACTCCTCATAGACTGTAATCTCTTGTGATCAGGATCCTCACTCCTCAAAGACTGTAATCTCTTGTGATCAGAATCCTCACTCCTCATAGACTGTAATCTCTTGTGATCAGGACCCTCACTCCTCATAGACTGTAATCTCTTGTGATCAGGATCCTCACTCCTCATAGACTGTAATCTCTTGTGATCAGGATAATCACTCCTCATAGACTGTAATCTCTTGTGATCAGGATCCTCACTCCTCATAGACTGTAATCTCTTGTGATCAGGATCCTCACTCCTCATAGACTGTAATCTCTTGTGATCAGGATCCTCACTCCTCAAAGACTGTAATCTCTTGTGATCAGAATCCTCACTCCTCATAGACTGTAATCTCTTGTGATCAGGACCCTCACTCCTCATAGACTGTAATCTCTTGTGATCAGGATCCTCACTCCTCATAGACTGTAATCTCTTGTGATCAGGATAATCACTCCTCATAGACTGTAATCTCTTGTGATCAGGGTCCTCACTCCTCATAGACTGTAATCTCTTGTGATCAGGATCCTCACTTCTCATAGACTGTAATCTCTTGTGATCAGGACCCTCACTCCTCATAGACTGTAATCTCTTGTGATCAGGATCCTCACTTCTCATAGACTGTAATCTCTTGTGATCAGGACCCTCACTCCTCATAGACTGTAATCTCTTGTGATCAGTGTCCTCACTCCTCATAGACTGTAATCTCTTGTGATCAGGACCCTCACTCCTCATAGACTGTAATCTCTTATGATCAGGATCCTCACTACTCATAGACTGTAATCTCTTGTGATCAGGATCCTCACTTCTCATAGACTGTAATCTCTTGTGATCAGGATCCTCACTTCTCATAGACTGTAATCTCTTGTGATCAGGATCCTCACTCCTCATAGACTGTAATCTCTTGTGATCAGGATCCTCACTCCTCATAGACTGTAATCTCTTGTGATCAGGGTCCTCACTCCTCATAGACTGTAATCTCTTGTGATCAGTGTCCTCACTCCTCATAGACTGTAATCTCTTGTGATCAGGATCCTCACTCCACATAGACTGTAATCTCTTGTGATCAGGACCCTCACTCCTCATAGACTGTAATCTCTTGTGATCAGGATCCTTACTCCTCATAGACTGTAATCTCTTGTGATCAGGGTCCTCACTCCTCATAGACTGTAATCTCTTGTGATCAGGATCCTCACTCCTCATAGACTGTAATCTCTTGTGATCAGGACCCTCACTCCTCATAGACTGTAATCTCTTGTGATCAGGACCCTCACTCCACATAGACTGTAATCTCTTGTGATCAGGATCCTCACTCCTCATAGACTGTAATCTCTTGTGATCAGGATCCTCACTCCACATAGACTGTAATCTCTTGTGATCAGGACCCTCACTCCTCATAGACTGTAATCTATTGTGATCAGGACCTTCACTCCTCATAGACTGTAATCTCTTGTGATCAGGACCCTCACTCCTCATAGACTGTAATCTCTTGTGATCAGGATCCTCACTCCTCATAGACTGTAATCTCTTGTGATCAGGATCCTCACTCCTCATAGACTGTAATCTCTTGTGATCAGGATCCTCACTCCTCATAGACTGTAATCTCTTGTGATCAGGTCCTCACTCCTCATAGATTGTAATCTCTTGTGATCAGGATCCTCACTCCTCATAGACTGTAATCTCTTGTGATCAGGATCCTCACTCCTCATAGACTGTAATCTCTTGTGATCAGGACCCTCACTCACCATAGACTGTAATCTCTTGTGATCAGGACCCTCACTCCTCATAGACTGTAATCTCTTGTGATCAGGACCCTCACTCCTCATAGACTGTAATCTCTTGTGATCAGGACCCTCACTCCTCATAGACTGTAATCTATTGTGATCAGGACCCTCACTCCTCATAGACTGTAATCTATTGTGATCAGGACCTTCACTCCTCATAGACTGTAATCTCTTGTGATCAGGACCCTCACTCCTCATAGACTGTAATCTATTGTGATCAGGACCTTCACTCCTCATAGACTGTAATCTCTTGTGATCAGGATCCTCACTCCTCATAGACTGTAATCTCTTGTGATCAGGATCCTCACTCCTCATAGACTGTAATCTCTTGTGATCAGGATCCTCACTCCTCATAGACTGTAATCCCTTGTGATCAGGTCCTCACTCCTCATAGATTGTAATCTCTTGTGATCAGGATCCTCACTCCTCATAGACTGTAATCTCTTGTGATCAGGATCCTCACTCCTCATAGACTGTAATCTCTTGTGATCAGGACCCTCACTCCCCATAGACTGTAATCTCTTGTGATCAGGACCCTCACTCCTCATAGACTGTAATCTCTTGTGATCAGGATCCTCACTACTCATAGACTGTAATCTCTTGTGATCAGGACCCTCACTCCTCATAGACTGTAACCTCTTGTGATCAGGGTCCTCACTCCTCATAGACTGTAATCTCTTGTGATCAGGACCCTCACTCCTCATAGACTGTAATCTCTTGTGATAAGGCTCCTCACTCCTCATAGACTGTAATCTCTTGTGATCAGGATCCTCACTCCTCATAGACTGTAATCTCTTGTGATCAGGATCCTCACTCCTCATAGACTGTAATCTCTTGTGGTCAGGATCCTCACTCCTCATAGACTGTAATCTCTTGTGATCAGGACCCTCACTCCTCATAGACTGTAATCTCTTGTGATCAGGATCCTCACTCCTCATAGACTGTAATCTCTTGTGATCAGGATCCTCACTCCTCTTAGACTGTAATCTCTTGTGATCAGGATCCTCACTCCTCATAGACTGTAATCTCTTGTGATCAGGACCCTCACTCCTCATAGACTGTAATCTCTTGTGATCAGTGTCCTCACTCCTCATAGACTGTAATCTCTTGTGATCAGGATCCTCACTCCTCATAGACTGTAATCTCTTGTGATCAGGCTCCTCACTCCTCATAGACTGTAATCTCTTGTGATCAGGGTCCTCACTCCTCATAGACTGTAATCTCTTGGGATCAGGATCCTAACTCCTCATAGACTGTAATCTCTTGTGATCAGGATCCTCACTCCTCATAGACTGTAATCTCTTGTGATCAGGATCCTCACTCCTCATAGACTGTAATCTCTTGTGATAGGGACCCTCACTCCTCATAGACTGTAATCTCTTGTGATCAGGACCCTCACTCCTCATAGACTGTAATCTCTTGTGATCAGGATCCTCACTCCTCATAGACTGTAATCTCTTGTGATCAGGATCCTCACTCCTCATAGACTGTAATCTCTTGTGATCAGGATCCTCACTCCTCATAGACTGTAATCTCTTGTGATCAGGATCCTCACTCCTCATAGACTGTAATCTCTTGTGATCAGGATCCTCACTCCTCATAGACTGTAATCTCTTGTGATCAGGACCCTCACTCCTCATAGACTGTAATCTCTTGTGAACAGGATCCTCACTCCTCATAGACTGTAATCTCTTGTGATCAGGATCCTCACTCCTCATAGACTGTAATCTCTTGTGATCAGGTCCCTCACTCCTCATAGACTGTAATCTCTTGTGATCAGGACCCTCACTCCTCATAGACTGTAATCTCTTGTGATCAGGTCCTCACTCCTCATAGACTGTAATCTCTTGTGATCAGGACCCTCACTCCTCATAGACTGTAATCTCTTGTGATCAGGACCCTCACTCCTCATAGACTGTAAACTCTTGTGATCAGGACCCTCACTCCTCTTAGACTGTAATCTCTTGTGATCAGGACCCTCACTCCTCATAGACTGTAATCTCTTGTTATCAGGGTCCTCACTCCTCATAGACTGTAATCTCTTGTGATCAGGACCCTCACTCCTCATAGACTGTAATCTCTTGTGATCAGGACCCTCACTCCTCATAGACTGTAATCTCTTGTTATCAGGGTCCTCACTCCTCATAGACTGTAATCTCTTGTGATCAGGACCCTCACTCCTCATAGACTGTAATCTCTAGTGATCAGGATCCTCACTCCTCATAGACTGTAATCTCTTGTGATCAGTGTCCTCACTCCTCATAGACTGTAATCTCTTGTGATCAGGATCCTCACTCCTCATAGATTGTAATCTCTTGTGATCAGGATCCTCACTCCTCATAGACTGTAATCTCTTGTGATCAGGGTCCTCTCTCCTCATAGACTGTAATCTCTTGTGATCCGGACTCTCACTCCTCATAGACTGTAATCTCTTGTGATCAGGGTCCTCACTCCTCATAGACTGTAATCTCTTGTGATCAGGATCCTCACTCCTCATAGACTGTTATCTCTTGTGATCAGGACCCTCACTCCTCATAGACTGTAATCTCTTGTGATCAGGGTCCTCACTCCTCATAGACTGTAATCTCTTGTGATCAGGGTCCTCACTCCTCATAGACTGTAATCTCTTGTGATCAGGACCCTCACTCCTCATAGACTGTAATCTCTTGTGATCAGGTCCTCACTCCTCATAGACTGTAATCTCTTGTGATCAGGATCCTCACTCCTCATAGACTGTAATCTCTTGTGATCAGGACCCTCACTCCTCATAGACTGTAATCTCTTGTGATCAGGATCCTCACTCCTCATAGACTGTAATCTCTTGTGATCAGGTCCTCACTCCTCATAGACTGTAATCTCTTGTGATCAGGAACCTCACTCCTCATAGACTGTAATCTCTTGTGATCAGGGTCCTCACTCCTCATAGACTGTAATCTCTTGTGATCAGGATCCTCACTCCTCATAGACTGTAATCTCTTGTGATCAGGATCCTCACTCCTCATAGACTGTAATCTCTTGTGATCAGGACCCTCACTCCTCATAGACTGTAATCTCTTGTGATCGGGTCCTCACTCCTCATAGACTGTAATCTCTTGTGATCAGGGTCCTCACTCCTCATAGACTGTAATCTCTTGTGATCAGGATCCTCACTCCTCATAGACTGTAATCTCTTGTGATCAGTGTCCTCACTCCTCATAGACTGTAATCTCTTGTGATCAGGATCCTCACTCCTCATAGACTGTAATCTCTTGTGATCAGGATCCTCACTCCTCATAGATTGTAATCTCTTGTGATCAGGATCCTCACTCCTCATAGACTGTAATCTCTTGTGATCAGGGTCCTCTCTCCTCATAGACTGTAATCTCTTGTGATCAGGACCCTCACTCCTCATAGACTGTAATCTCTTGTGATCAGGATCCTCACTCCTCATAGACTGTAATCTCTTGTGATCAGGACCCTCACTCCCCATAGACTGTAATCTCTTGTGATCAGGACCCTCACTCCTCATAGACTGTAATCTCTTGTGATCAGGATCCTCACTCCTCATAGACTGTAATCTCTTGTGATCAGGATCCTCACTCCCCATAGACTGTAATCTCTTGTGATCAGGACCCTCACTCCTCATAGACTGTAATCTCTTGTGATCAGGATCCTCACTCCTCATAAACTGTAATCTCTTGTGATCAGGGTCCTCACTCCTCATAGACTGTAATCTCTTGTGATCAGGACCCTCACTCCTCATAGACTGTAATCTCTTGTGATCAGGACCCTCACTCCTCATAGACTGTAATCTCTTGTGATCAGGACCCTCACTCCTCATAGACTGTAATCTCTTGTGATCAGGACCCTCACTCCTCATAGACTGTAATCTCTTGTGATCAAGACCCTCACTCCTCATAGACTGTAATCTCTTGTGATCAAGACCCTCACTCCTCATAGACTGTAATCTCTTGTGATCAGGACCCTCACTCCTCATAGACTGTAATCTCTTGTGATCAGGACCCTCACTCCTCATAGACTGTAATCTCATGTGATCAGGATCCTCACTCCTCATAGACTGTAATCTCTTGTGATCAGGATCCTCACTCCTCATAGACTGTAATCTCTTGTGATCAGGATCCTCACTCCTCATAGACTGTAATCTCTTGTGATCGGGATCCTCACTCCTCATAGACTGTAATCTCTTGTGATCAGGATCCTCACTCCTCATAGACTGTAATCTCTTGTGATCAGGACCCTCACTGCTCATAGACTGTAATCTCTTGTGATCAGGATCCTCACTCCTCATAGACTGTAATCTCTTGTGATCAGGATCCTCACTCCTCATAAACTGTAATCTCTTGTGATCAGGGTCCTCACTCCTCATAGACTGTAATCTCTTGTGATCAGGACCCTCACTCCTCATAGACTGTAATCTCTTGTGATCAGGACCCTCACTCCTCATAGACTGTAATCTCTTGTGATCAGGATCCTCACTCCTCATAGACTGTAATCTCTTGTGATCAGGATCCTCACTCCTCATAGACTGTAATCTCTTGTGATCATGGCCCTCACTCCTCATAGACTGTAATCTCTTGTGATCAGGAACCTCACTCCTCATAGACTGTAATCTCTTGTGATCAGGACCCTCACTCCTCATAGACTGTAATCTCTTGTGATCAGGACCCTCACTCCTCATAGACTGTAATCTCTTGTGATCAGGACCCTCACTCCTCATAGACTGTAATCTCTTGTGATCAGGATCCTCACTCCTCATAGACTGTAATCTCTTGTGATCAGGATCCTCACTCCTCATAGACTGTAATCTCTTGTGATCAGGATCCTCACTCCTCATAGACTGTAATCTCTTGTGATCAGGATCCTTACTCCTCATAGACTGTAATCTCTTGTGATCAGGACCCTCACTCCTCATAGACTGTAATCTCTTGTGATCAGGGTCCTCATAGACTGTAATCTCTTTTGATCAGTGTCCTCACTCCTCATAGACTGTAATCTCTTGTGATCAGGATCCTCACTCCTCATAGACTGTAATCTCTTGTGATCAAGTCCTCACTCCTCATAGACTGTAATCTCTTGTGATCAGGATCCTCACTCCTCATAGACTGTAATCTCTTGTGATCAGGTCCTCACTCCTCATAGACTGTAATCTCTTGTGATCAGGAACCTCACTCCTCATAGACTGTAATCTCTTGTGATCAGGGTCCTCACTCCTCATAGACTGTAATCTCTTGTGATCAGGATCCTCACTCCCCATAGACTGTAATCTCTTGTGTTTAGGACCCTCACTCCTCATAGACTAATCTCTTGTGATCAGGATCCTCACTCCTCATAGACTGTAATCTCTTGTGATCAGGGTCCTCACTCCTCATAGACTGTAAGCTCTTGTGATCAGGATCCTCACTCCTCATAGACTGTAATCTCTTGTGATCAGGACCCTCACTCCTCATAGACTGTAATCTCTTGTGATCAGGACCCTCACTCCTCATAGACTGTAATCTCTTGTGATCAGCATCCTCACTCCTCATAGACTGTAATCTCTTGTGATCAGGATCCTCACTCCTCATAGACTGTAATCTCTTGTGATCAGGACCCTCACTGCTCATAGACTGTAATCTCTTGTGATCAGGATCCTCACTCCTCATAGACTGTAATCTCTTGTGATCAGGACCCTCACTCCTCATAGACTGTAATCTCTTGTGATCAGGATCCTCACTCCTCATAGACTGTAATCTCTTGTGATCAGGGTCCTCACTCCTCATAGACTGTAATCTCTTGTGATCAGGGTCCTCACTCCTCATAGACTGTAATCTCTTGTGATCGGGACCCTCACTCCTCATAGACTGTAATCTCTTGTGATCAGGATCCTCACTCCTCATAGACTGTAATCTCTTGTGATCAGGAACCTCACTCCTCATAGACTGTAATCTCTTGTGATCGGGTCCTCACTCCTCATAGACTGTAATCTCTTGTGATCGGGTCCTCACTCCTCATAGACTGTAATCTCTTGTGATCAGGATCCTCACTCCTCATAGACTGTAATCTCTTGTGATCAGGATTCTCACTCCTCATAGACTGTAATCTCTTGTGATCAGGATTCTCACTCCTCATATACTGTAATCTCTTGTGATCAGTGTCCTCACTCCTCATAGACTGTAATCTCTTGTGATCAGGGTCCTAACTCCTCATAGACTGTAATCTCTTGGGATCAGGATCCTCACTCCTCATAGACTGTAATCTCTTGTGATCGGGATCCTCACTCCTCATAGACTGTAATCTCTTGTGATCGGGACCCTCACTCCTCATAGACTGTAATCTCTTGTGATCGGGACCCTCACTCCTCATAGACTGTAATCTCTTGTGATCAGGACCCTCACTCCTCATAGACTGTAATCTCTTGTGATCAGGACCCTCACTCCTCATAGACTGTAATCTCTTGTGATCAGGATCCTCACTCCTCATAGACTGTAATCTCTTGTGATCAGGATCCTCACTCCTCATAGACTGTAATCTCTTGTGATCAGGATCCTCACTCCTCATAGACTGTAATCTCTTGTGATCAGGACCCTCACTCCTCATAGACTGTAATCTCTTGTGATCAGGATCCTCACTCCTCATAGACTGTAATCTCTTGTGATCAGGACCCTCACTCCTCATAGACTGTAATCTCTTGTGATCAGGGTCCTCACTCCTCATAGACTGTAATCTCTTGTGATCAGGACCCTCACTCCTCATAGACTGTAATCTCTTGTGATCAGGACCCTCACTCATCATAGACTGTAATCTCATGTGATCAGGACCCTCACTCCTCATAGACTGTAATCTCTTGTGATCAGTGTCCTCACTCCTCATAGACTGTAATCTCTTGTGATCAGGACCCTCACTCCTCATAGACTGTAATCTCTTGTGATCAGGATCCTCACTCCTCATAGACTGTAATCTCTTGTGATCGGTATCCTCACTCCTCATAGATTGTAATCTCTTGTGATCAGGATCCTCACTCCTCATAGACTGTAATCTCTTGTGATCAGGACCCTCACTCCTCATAGACTGTAATCTCTTGTGATCAGGACCCTCACTCCTCATAGACTGTAATCTCTTGTGATCAGGATCCTCACTCCTCATAGACTGTAATCTCTTGTGATCAGGATCCTCACTCCTCATAGACTGTAATCTCTTGTGATCAGGATCCTCACTCCTCATAGACTGTAATCTCTTGTGATCAGGATCCTCACTCCTCATAGACTGTAATCTCTAGTGATCAGGATCCTCACTTCTCATAGACTGTAATCTCTTGTGATCAGGACCCTCACTCCTCATAGACTGTAATCTCTTGTGATCAGGATCCTCACTCCTCATAGACTGTAATCTCTTGTGATCAGGATCCTCACTCCTCATAGACTGTAATCTCTTGTGATCAGGATCCTCACTCCTCATAGACTGTAATCTCTTGTGATCAGGATCCCCACTCCTCATAGACTGTAATCTCTTGTGATCAGGATCCTCACTCCTCATAGACTGTAATCTCTTGTGATCAGGACCCTCACTCCTCATAGACTGTAATCTCTTGTGATCAGGATCCTCACTCCTCATAGACTGTAATCTCTTGTGATCAGGACCCTCACTCCTCATAGACTAATCTCTTGTGATCAGGACCCTCACTCCTCATAGACTGTAATCTCTTGTGATCAGGACCCTCACTCCTCATAGACTAATCTCTTGTGATCAGGACCCTCACTCCTCATAGACTGTAATCTCTTGTGATCAGGATCCTCACTCCTCATAGACTGTAATCTCTTGTGATCAGGACCCTCACTCCTCATAGACTGTAATCTCTTGTGATCAGGGTCCTCACTCCTCATAGACTGTAATCTCTTGTGATCAGGACCCTCACTCCTCATAGACTGTAATCTCTTGTGATCAGGATCCTCACTCCTCATAGACTGTAATCTCTTGTGATCAGGATCCTCACTCCTCATAGACTGTAATCTCTTGTGATCAGGACCCTCACTCCTCATAGACTGTAATCTCTTGTGATCAGGATCCTCATAGACTGTAATCTCTTGTGATCAGGATCCTCACTCCTCATAGACTGTAATCTCTTGTGATCAGGATCCTCACTCCTCATAGACTGTAATCTCTTGTGATCAGGATCCTCACTCCTCATAGACTGTAATCTCTTGTGATCAGGGTCCTCACTCCTCATAGACTGTAATCTCTTGTGATCAGGACCCTCACTGCTCATAGACTGTAATCTCTTGTGATCAGGATCCTCACTCCTCATAGACTGTAATCTCTTGTGATCAGGACCCTCACTCCTCATAGACTGTAATCTCTTGTGATCAGGACCCTCACTCCTCATAGACTGTAATCTCTTGTGATCGGGACCCTCACTCCTCATAGACTGTAATCTCTTGTGATCAGGGTCCTCACTCCTCATAGACTGTAATCTCTTGTGATCAGGACCCTCACTCCTCATAGACTGTAATCTCTTGTGATCAGGGTCCTCACTCCTCATAGACTGTAATCTCTTGTGATCAGGACCCTCACTGCTCATAGACTGTAATCTCTTGTGATCAGGATCCTCACTCCTCATAGACTGTAATCTCTTGTGATCAGGACCCTCACTGCTCATAGACTGTAATCTCTTGTGATCAGGATCCTCACTCCTCATAGACTGTAATCTCTTGTGATCAGGATCCTCACTCCTCATAGACTGTAATCTCTTGTGATCAGGATCCTCACTCCTCATAGACTGTAATCTCTTGTTATCAGGACCCTCACTCCTCATAGACTGTAATCTCTTGTGATCAGGATCCTCACTCCTCATAGACTGTAATCTCTTGTGATCAGGATCCTCACTCCTCATAGACTGTAATCTCTTGTGATCAGGACCCTCACTCCTCATAGACTAATCTCTTGTGATCAGGACCCTCACTCCTCATAGACTGTAATCTCTTGTGATCAGGACCCTCACTCCTCATAGACTTTAATCTCTTGTGATCAGGATCCTCACTCCTCATAGACTGTAATCTCTTGTGATCAGGATCCTCATAGACTGTAATCTCTTGTGATCAGGACCCTCACTCCTCATAGACTGTAATCTCTTGTGATCAGGATCCTCATAGACTGTAATCTCTTGTGATCAGGATCCTCACTCCTCATAGACTGTAATCTCTTGTGATCAGGATCCTCACTCCTCATAGACTGTAATCTCTTGTGATCAGGATCCTCACTCCTCATAGACTGTAATCTCTTGTGATCAGGGTCCTCACTCCTCATAGACTGTAATCTCTTGTGATCAGGACCCTCACTGCTCATAGACTGTAATCTCTTGTGATCAGGATCCTCACTCCTCATAGACTGTAATCTCTTGTGATCAGGACCCTCACTCCTCATAGACTGTAATCTCTTGTGATCAGGACCCTCACTCCTCATAGACTGTAATCTCTTGTGATCGGGACCCTCACTCCTCATAGACTGTAATCTCTTGTGATCAGGGTCCTCACTCCTCATAGACTGTAATCTCTTGTGATCAGGACCCTCACTCCTCATAGACTGTAATCTCTTGTGATCAGGGTCCTCACTCCTCATAGACTGTAATCTCTTGTGATCAGGACCCTCACTGCTCATAGACTGTAATCTCTTGTGATCAGGATCCTCACTCCTCATAGACTGTAATCTCTTGTGATCAGGACCCTCACTGCTCATAGACTGTAATCTCTTGTGATCAGGATCCTCACTCCTCATAGACTGTAATCTCTTGTGATCAGGACCCTCACTGCTCATAGACTGTAATCTCTTGTGATCAGGATCCTCACTCCTCATAGACTGTAATCTCTTGTGATCAGGATCCTCACTCCTCATAGACTGTAATCTCTTGTTATCAGGACCCTCACTCCTCATAGACTGTAATCTCTTGTGATCAGGATCCTCACTCCTCATAGACTGTAATCTCTTGTGATCAGGGTCCTCACTCCTCATAGACTGTAATCTCTTGTGATCAGGACCCTCACTCCTCATAGACTGTAATCTCTTGTGATCAGGGTCCTCACTCCTCATAGACTGTAATCTCTTGTGATCAGGATCCTCACTCCTCATAGACTGTAATCTCTTGTGATCAGGACCCTCACTGCTCATAGACTGTAATCTCTTGTGATCAGGACCCTCACTCCTCATAGACTGTAATCTCTTGTGATCAGGATCCTCACTCCTCATAGACTGTAATCTCTTGTGATCGGGACCCTCACTCCTCATAGACTGTAATCTCTTGTGATCGGGACCCTCACTCCTCATAGACTGTAATCTCTTGTGATCAGGACCCTCACTCCTCATAGACTGTAATCTCTTGTGATCAGGACCCTCACTCCTCATAGACTGTAATCTCTTGTGATCAGCATCCTCACTCCTCATAGACTGTAATCTCTTGTGATCAGGATCCTCACTCCTCATAGACTGTAATCTCTTGTGATCAGGATCCTCACTCCTCATAGACTGTAATCTCTTGTGATCAGGACCCTCACTCCTGATAGACTGTAATCTCTTGTGATCAGGACCCTCACTCCTCATAGTCTGTAATCTCTTGTGATCAGGATCCTCACTCCCCATAGACTGTAATCTCTTGTGATCAGGACCCTCACTCCTCATAGACTGTAATCTCTTGTGATAATTGTCCTCACTCCTCATACACTGTAATCTCATGTGATCAGGACCCTCACTCCTCATAGACTGTAATCTCTTGTGATCAGGATCCTCACTCCTCATAGACTGTAATCTCTTGTGATCAGGACCCTCACTCCTCATAGACTGTAATCTCTTGTGATCAGGGTCCTCACTCCTCATAGACTGTAATCTCTTGTGATCAGGATCCTCACTCCTCATAGACTGTAATCTCTTGTGATCAGGACCCTCACTCCTCATAGACTGTAATCTCTTGTGATCAGGGTCCTCACTCCTCATAGACTGTAATCTCTTGTGATCAGGATCCTCACTCCTCATAGACTGTAATATCTTGTGATCAGGATCCTCACTCCTCATAGACTGTAATCTCTTGTGATCAGGATCCTCACTCCTCATAGACTGTAATCTCTTGTGATCAGGATCCTCACTCCTCGTAGACTGTAATCTCTTGTGATCAGGATCCTCATAGACTTTAATCTCTTGTGATCAGGATCCTCACTCCTCGTAGACTGTAATCTCTTGTGATCAGGATCCTCACTCCTCATAGACTGTAATCTATTGTGATCAGGATCCTCACTCCTCATAGACTGTAATCTCTTGTGATCAGGACCCTCACTCCTCATAGACTGTAATCTCTTGTGATCAGGATCCTGACTCCTCATAGACTGTAATCTCTTGTGATCAGGGTCCTCACTCCTCATAGACTGTAATCTCTTGTGATCAGGATCCTCACTCCTCATAGACTGTAATCTCTTGTGATCAGGACCCTCACTCCTCATAGACTGTAATCTCTTGTGATCAGGATCCTGACTCCTCATAGACTGTAATCTCTTGTGATCAGGGTCCTCACTCCTCATAGACTGTAATCTCTTGTGATCAGGATCCTGACTCCTCATAGACTTTAATCTCTTGTGATCAGGACCCTCACTCCTCATAGACTGTAATCTCTTGTGATCAGGATCCTCACTCCTCATAGACTGTAATCTCTTGTGATCAGGATCCTCACTCCTCATAGACTGTAATCTCTTGTGATCAGGACCCTCACTCCTCATAGACTGTAATCTCTTGTGATCAGGACCCTCACTCCTCTTAGTCTGTAATCTCTTGTGATCAGGATCCCCACTCCTCATAGACTGTAATCTCTTGTGATCAGGACCCTCACTCCTCATAGACTGTAATCTCTTGTGATCAGGATCCTCACTCCTCATAGACTGTAATCTCTTGTGATCAGGACCCTCACTCCCCATAGACTGTAATCTCTTGTGATCAGGGCCCTCACTCCTCATAGACTGTAATCTCTTGTGATCAGGACCCTCACTCCTCATAGACTGTAATCTCTTGTGATCAGGGTCCTCATAGACTGTAATCTCTTGTGATCAGGACCCTCACTCCTCATAGACTGTAGTCTCTTGTGATCAGGGTCCTCATAGACTGTAATCTCTTGTGATCAGGATCCTCACTCCCCATAGACTGTAATCTCTTGGGATCAGGATCCTCACTCCTCATAGACTTTAATCTCTTTTGATCAGGATCCTCACTCCTCGTAGACTGTAATCTCTTGTGATCAGGATCCTCACTCCTCATAGACTTTAATCTCTTGTGATCAGGATCCTCACTCCTCGTAGACTGTAATCTCTTGTGATCAGGATCCTCACTCCTCATAGACTGTAATCTATTGTGATCAGGATCCTCACTCCTCATAGACTGTAATCTCTTGTGATCAGGGCCCTCACTCCTCATAGACTGTAATCTCTTGTGATCAGGACCCTCACTCCTCATAGACTGTAATCTCTTGTGATCAGGGTCCTCACTCCTCATAGACTGTAATCTCTTGTGATCAGGATCCTGACTCCTCATAGACTTTAATCTCTTGTGATCCGGACTCTCACTCCTCATAGACTGTAATCTCTTGTGATCAGGATCCTCACTCCCCATAGACTGTAATCTCTTGTGATCAGGACCCTCACTCCTCATAGACTGTAATCTCTTGTGATCAGGATCCTCACTCCTCATAGACTGTAATCTCTTGTGATCAGGATCCTCACTCCTCATAGACTGTAATCTCTTGTGATCAGGACCCTCACTCCTCATAGACTGTAATCTCTTGTGATCAGGATCCTCACTCCTCATAGACTGTAATCTCTTGTGATCAGGATCCTCACTCCTCATAGACTGTAATCTCTTGTGATCAGGACCCTCACTCCTCATAGACTGTAATCTCTTGTGATCAGGGTCCATATAGACTGTAATCTCTTGTGATCAGGATCCTCACTCCTCGTAGACTGTAATCTCTTGTGATCAGGATCCTCACTCCTGATAGACTTTAATCTCTTGTGATCAGGATCCTCACTCCTCGTAGACTGTAATCTCTTGTGATCAGGATCCTCACTCCTCATAGACTGTAATCTATTGTGATCAGGATCCTCACTCCTCATAGACTGTAATCTCTTGTGATCAGGGCCCTCACTCCTCATAGACTGTAATCTCTTGTGATCAGGACCCTCACTCCTCATAGACTGTAATCTCTTGTGATCAGGGTCCTCACTCCTCATAGACTGTAATCTCTTGTGATCAGGATCCTGACTCCTCATAGACTTTAATCTCTTGTGATCCGGACTCTCACTCCTCATAGACTGTAATCTCTTGTGATCAGGATCCTCACTCCCCATAGACTGTAATCTCTTGTGATCAGGACCCTCACTCCTCATAGACTGTAATCTCTTGTGATCAGGATCCTCACTCCTCATAGACTGTAATCTCTTGTGATCAGGATCCTCACTCCTCATAGACTGTAATCTCTTGTGATCAGGACCCTCACTCCTCATAGACTGTAATCTCTTGTGATCAGGATCCTCACTCCTCATAGACTGTAATCTCTTGTGATCAGGACCCTCACTCCTCATAGACTGTAATCTCTTGTGATCAGGATCCTCACTCCTCATAGACTGTAATCTCTTGTGATCAGGACCCTCACTCCTCATAGACTGTAATCTCTTGTGATCAGGGTCCATATAGACTGTAATCTCTTGTGATCAGGACCCTCACTCCTCATAGACTGTAATCTCTTGTGATCAGGGTCCTCATCGACTGTAATCTCTTGTGATCAGGATCCTCACTCCTCATAGACTGTAATCTCTTGTGATCAGGACCCTCACTCCTCATAGACTGTAATCTCTTGTGATCAGGATCCTCACTCCTCGTAGACTGTAATCTCTTGTGATCAGGATCCTCATAGACTTTAATCTCTTGTGATCAGGATCCTCACTCCTCGTAGACTGTAATCTCTTGTGATCAGGACCCTCACTCCTCATAGACTGTAATCTCTTGTGATCAGGACCCTCACTCCTCATAGACTGTAATCTCTTGTGATCAGGATCCTCACTCCTCATAGACTGTAATCTCTTGTGATCAGGATCCTCACTCCTCGTAGACTGTAATCTCTTGTGATCAGGATCCTCATAGACTTTAATCTCTTGTGATCAGGATCCTCACTCCTCGTAGACTGTAATCTCTTGTGATCAGGATCCTCACTCCTCATAGACTGTAATCTATTGTGATCAGGATCCTCACTCCTCATAGACTGTAATCTCTTGTGATCAGGACCCTCACTCCTCATAGACTGTAATCTCTTGTGATCAGGGTCCTCACTCCTCATAGACTGTAATCTCTTGTGATCAGGATCCTCACTCCTCATAGACTGTAATCTCTTGTGATCAGGACCCTCACTCCTCATAGACTGTAATCTCTTGTGATCAGGATCCTGACTCCTCATAGACTGTAATCTCTTGTGATCAGGGTCCTCACTCCTCATAGACTGTAATCTCTTGTGATCAGGATCCTGACTCCTCATAGACTTTAATCTCTTGTGATCAGGACCCTCACTCCTCATAGACTGTAATCTCTTGTGATCAGGATCCTCACTCCTCATAGACTGTAATCTCTTGTGATCAGGATCCTCACTCCTCATAGACTGTAATCTCTTGTGATCAGGACCCTCACTCCTCATAGACTGTAATCTCTTGTGATCAGGACCCTCACTCCTCTTAGTCTGTAATCTCTTGTGATCAGGATCCTCACTCCTCATAGACTGTAATCTCTTGTGATCAGGACCCTCACTCCCCATAGACTGTAATCTCTTGTGATCAGGGCCCTCACTCCTCATAGACTGTAATCTCTTGTGATCAGGACCCTCACTCCTCATAGACTGTAATCTCTTGTGATCAGGGTCCTCATAGACTGTAATCTCTTGTGATCAGGACCCTCACTCCTCATAGACTGTAATCTCTTGTGATCAGGGTCCTCATAGACTGTAATCTCTTGTGATCAGGACCCTCACTCCTCATAGACTGTAATCTCTTGTGATCAGGATCCTCACTCCTCGTAGACTGTAATCTCTTGTGATCAGGATCCTCATAGACTTTAATCTCTTTTGATCAGGATCCTCACTCCTCGTAGACTGTAATCTCTTGTGATCAGGACCCTCACTCCTCATAGACTGTAATCTCTTGTGATCAGGATCCTCACTCCTCATAGACTGTAATCTATTGTGATCAGGATCCTCACTCCTCATAGACTGTAATCTCTTGTGATCAGGGCCCTCACTCCTCATAGACTGTAATCTCTTGTGATCAGGATCCTCACTCCTCATAGACTGTAATCTCTTGTGATCAGGATCCTCACTCCTCATAGACTGTAATCTCTTGTGATCAGGACCCTCACTCCTCATAGACTGTAATCTCTTGTGATCAGGGTCCTCACTCCTCATAGACTGTAATCTCTTGTGATCAGGATCCTGACTCCTCATAGACTGTAATCTCTTGTGATCAGGACCCTCACTCCTCATAGACTGTAATCTCTTGGGATCAGGATCCTCACTCCTCATAGACTGTAATCTCTTGTGATCAGGATCCTCACTCCTCATAGACTGTAATCTCTTGTGATCAGGGCCCTCACTCCTCATAGACTGTAATCTCTTGTGATCAGGACCCTCACTCCCCATAGACTTTAATCTCTTGTGATCCGGACTCTCACTCCTCATAGACTGTAATCTCTTGTGATCAGGATCCTCACTCCCCATAGACTGTAATCTCTTGTGATCAGGACCCTCACTCCTCATAGACTGTAATCTCTTGTGATCAGGATCCTCACTCCTCATAGACTGTAATCTCTTGTGATCAGGACCCTCACTCCTCATAGACTGTAATCTCTTGTGATCAGGATCCTCACTCCTCATAGACTGTAATCTCTTGTGATCAGGACCCTCACTCCTCATAGACTGTAATCTCTTGTGATCAGGATCCTCACTCCTCATAGACTGTAATCTCTTGTGATCAGGACCCTCACTCCTCATAGACTGTAATCTCTTGTGATCAGGATCCTCACTCCTCATAGACTGTAATATCTTGTGATCAGGACCCTCACTCCTCATAGACTGTAATCTCTTGTGATCAGGATCCTCACTCCTCATAGACTGTAATCTCTTGTGATCAGGACCCTCACTCCTCATAGACTGTAATCTCTTGTGATCAGGACCCTCACTCCTCATAGTCTGTAATCTCTTGTGATCAGCATCCTCACTCCTCATAGACTGTAATCTCTTGTGATCAGGATCCTCACTCCTCATAGACTGTAATCTCTTGTGATCAGGACCCTCACTCCTCATAGACTGTAATCTCTTGTGATCAGGATCCTCACTCCTCATAGACTGTAATCTCTTGTGATCAGGACCCTCACTCCTCATAGACTGTAATCTCTTGTGATCAGGGTCCTCATAGACTGTAATCTCTTGTGATCAGGACCCTCACTCCTCATAGACTGTAATCTCTTGTGATCAGGGTCCTCATCGACTGTAATCTCTTGTGATCAGGATCCTCACTCCTCATAGACTGTAATCTCTTGTGATCAGGACCCTCACTCCTCATAGACTGTAATCTCTTGTGATCAGGATCCTCACTCCTCGTAGACTGTAATCTCTTGTGATCAGGATCCTCATAGACTTTAATCTCTTGTGATCAGGATCCTCACTCCTCGTAGACTGTAATCTCTTGTGATCAGGATCCTCACTCCTCATAGACTGTAATCTCTTGTGATCAGGATCCTCACTCCTCAGAGACTGTAATCTCTTGTGATCAGGAACCTCACTCCTCATAGACTGTAATCTCTTGTGATCAGGACCCTCACTCCTCATAGACTGTAATCTCTTGTGATCAGGATCCTCACTCCTCATAGACTGTAGACTCTTGTGATCAGGATCCTCACTCCTCATAGACTGTAATCTCTTGTGATCAGGATCCTCACTCCTCATAGACTGTAGACTCTTGTGATCAGGATCCTCACTCCTCATAGACTGTAATCTCTTGTGATCAGGGTCCTCACTCCTCATAGACTGTAATCTCTTGTGATCAGGACCCTCACTCCTCATAGACTGTAATCTCTTGTGATCAGGATCCTCACTCCTCATAGACTGTAATCTCTTGTGATCAGGATCCTCACTCCTCATAGACTGTAATCTCTTGTGATCAGGACCCTCACTCCTCATAGACTGTAATCTCTTGTGATCAGGACCCTCACTCCTCATATAGGGTAAAGGTCAGAAGGTCACACCCCTCCCATAGACTTACCTGATCCCAGTGATGTATGTGAACGTCACTTTCTCTCAAGCTTCGCCTGCGTCTCTGATGTCCATCTGTCTGGTTGCTGTGGTCCTCGTCGTGGTCCTCGTGGTCGTGATCATCTTCATTCAGCAGTTTTATTGTTTTCATGAGGTTGCGGAGTCCTGGAATGTGATGAGTGTAAAAGGATGAAAAGTTCTGGTTATATGGAGTAAAGTGATTATATAGGGGGCTCTTCTTATATGGAGTACACTGAGTATATATATATATATATATATATATATATACAGAGATCTGGTTATATGGAGTACACTGATTATATATATACACACACAGAGATCTGGTTATATGGAGTACACTGATTATACATATATATATATAGGGGGCTCGTCTTATATGGAGTACACTGATTATACATATATATATATATAGGGGGCTCGTCTTATATGGAGTACACTGATTATACATATATATATATAGGGGGCTCTTCTTATATGGAGTACACTGAATATATATATATATATATATATATATATATATAGGGGGCTCTTCTTATATGGAGTACACTGAATATATATATATATATATATATATATATATAGGGGGCTCTTCTTATATGGAGTACACTGAATATATATATATATATATATATATATATAGGGGGCTCTTCTTATATGGAGTACACTGAATATATATATATTTATATATATATAGGGGGCTCTTCTTATATGGAGTACACTGAATATATATATATATATATATATATATATATATAGGGGGCTCTTCTTATATGGAGTACACTGATTATACATATATATATAGGGGGCTCTTCTTATATGGAGTACACTGAATATATATATATATATATATATATATATATATATATATATAGGGGGCTCTTCTTATATGGAGTACACTGAATATATATATATATATATATATATATATATATATATATATATATATATATATATAGGGGGCTCTTCTTATATGGAGTACACTGATTATACATATATATATATAGGGGGCTCTTCTTATATGGAGTACACTGAATATATATATATATATATATATATATATATATATATAGGGGGCTCTTCTTATATGGAGTACACTGATTTTATCACAGACAGGAGACGAGTATCAGATGCAGATTCCTTTTTTATTTTGCTCAATAGCAGAAAGAAACGCAAGGGTTAATAACATACCAAGAAGAAATGCTGGTGTCTAGGCACCTAGTAACCATAGTAACTCCCTCTCCACCAATCATCACACAGACTGTCCTATATAAACTGTCTGCAGCTCCTCCTCTTCCTTTCTGCAGCGTGTACAAGATAAGTGTCTCCCCCTATTTTTAGTTCCCAGGGGTTTGGTTCCGTTTCATCCGTTCTTCGCTGGGTCCCGGGGTCTTAATCACCCTGGTTATACACTTCCTTTATATTTCTATATGTACTTGCTGGGGTTGGTACTATATACTTCAGCTTCTTTCTAACCCTTAGTTTTTACCTGTTTTCTATTCTCCCTGTTTCTGTACTCTCAGCGCTCCCCCTGTGTTTCCACCCTGTAGTCGCGCCTTCTTGGTGCCCTCCGCCATTTCTCTGACGTCAGGGCTTCTTCCCCGACCTGGTTCTCGCGGGAGCTGTAACACGCATCTCGCGCACGCGTGTGTGGGCGTGCCCGGGAGGCGCGCTGGTTCTCGCGTGATCGGAGGGGGGAACGGTCTCCTCTTTTCCGCAGACACTGGCTGGGTTCGCTTCACCTAGCCGGCGTCACCTTCCTGCGGAGATTCTTCTTCAGTGACGTCGGCACTGTTGTTTGTCAGTGCGGCGGTCCGGTCGGCCTGTGATGTGC
This sequence comes from Hyla sarda, assembly GCF_029499605.1. Lineage (NCBI taxonomy): Eukaryota > Metazoa > Chordata > Amphibia > Anura > Hylidae > Hyla > Hyla sarda. The sequence goes on from NW_026611016.1 coordinate 65,836, forward strand.
GCTGCGCATGCGCACGTCGCACGGCTGCCCTGAGAGCTGGAATCTGTCCTCCAGCCATACATCTATTGTATTGTGTGCTTTCCACTGCAGGGGCAGGATTTCGTTGCTCCTGCTCCCTACTATATTACATGGGAAACACATACTGTGCTTAGTGACATTTGGTATAAAGTTTTAACAGTGTTTTTTTCTTTTATTTCTTTACAGCCCTGTGACCAGTCCCTTTACCCGTTAGTGACTCTTTGGTGCATACATATAGTGTCCCTTATTTGGCGTCATGCCTGATGATAAGTTGACTCTGCCTTCTCCGCCTCAGCACAGGACGCCTTTGTTCCCCCCACTGATCTGTTACAACAATTGACGAGGTCTATGCATGCGACCATAGCATCCACCATGTCTTCCGTTGATGACAAAATTTCCCGTTCTGTGTCCCTGGCACTTGCACAGCCTTGCCATGAGGGGTCGGCGGTAACTCCCGCATCACACCCTGTCTCCCATGTTTCCTCACAGGCACACGGTAAGTCTGGCCGGAAAAGACGACATTGTGCAGACATACTTACCCATTCCGCTGGTCTACCAGCGTCGGGGGATGATGTGAACCCTGTTAAGACCTCAGTGCCTCCTGAGGATAACGTTCTGTTGAGTGCTAGACCCCCAGTTCACAGGGATTATACAAGTGATCGGGCCTGTCGGTCCTCGAAAAGTAATAAACCGGACTCGTTTGTTGTTGAGTCAGAGGACGAGTCTGATGTGATCTCCGATCATCATAATAGTGATCTTAGTGAGGAAGACAATGACTTTGAGGTGGAGGCTGGCCCTTCATCTATGCCTACCTCCAAGCCTGAGACTCCTTCGGGGGCCCTTTTGGACTCTTTGGGAGTGCCCTACTTTAGCCCGGACGATATTACTCATCCTAGGTCTGGTGAGTGGACACCCATGCCTCAAGTGTCTAGTTATATTGCAGCTTGGTTGAGGAGGTCGCTGGACCACGACAACCGTAATAAACTCAGGACTGAATGCCCTAGACCGTCCATTGACAATAAAGTAGCAATGACGCCTGAATTGGACCCTTTCAAAGGTGTACAAGACAAGTTGTTGGACGTCCTGGGTCCACTGACCAAGATTTTGGACTTGTCTGAGCAGGCAGTTGCTTCAGGCGCCCCTGTGAACGCAGAGGTTCTGAGGGGTTGGGCGTTGCGAGCGGTATGTATGCTCGGCAATGCCAACACTGCAATGTCGGCGGAACGGCGTAGGTCCATCCTGATGCGACTGGACCCGCAGCTGACACATTTGGCCAACGACGAGCCAGGCCCGTCTGTGGATGGTCTTCTCTTTGGCGAGTCATTCATTAAAAATATTAACAAATTTTTCGGGCTGTTTTCCAGTCTCGATAAAGCCCAAACTTCTCTAAAAAAATCTTCCAAAGGAAAGGTCTTCAACAATGCTGGAAGGGGTAGGGGTCGCCCTTCCAGCCGCGGATCTTACTATCGACCCTATAATAGGGGACAGTTTATCCCTGACAGACAACAATATGCCCATGTTCCGTCTGCTCAACCGGCCACCCCATTCTTCCCGATCAGAAGCCGCCCTTGGAGAGCACGAGGAACAGCACGTGGGTTCTCGAGAGCCAGGGTTACAGGTGAGATTTGTTCTTCCACTGCTGCCTGATATACCAGTGGGGGGCCGTCTAGTGTATTTTTCCCACGCCTGGTCCCGGATCATGTCAGATCCATGGGTACTGCAGGTGGTGTCGGGCTATTGCATAGAGTTTGCATGCATTCCCGTACAGGACCAATGGCCGAAGGCAATTCAATTTGCAGAGGCAGACAGAGGTCTGGTTCGCACGGAACTGATGGAGTTAAAACAAAAAACAGCCATAGTAGAGGTGCCTTGGAATGCCCCAGGTTTTGTGAGCAACATATTTTTTGTCAAAAAGGACGGTGGGAACCGACCCGTAATCAATTTGCGGTATCTAAACGAATACGTAGTGTATCAGCATTTCAAGATGGAAGGGATACATCTGCTCAGAGATCTCCTCTTGTTGGGAGACTGGCTGGCGAAGATAAATCTGAAAGATGCGTACCTTACGGTACCAATTCACCCTTCTTTCCGTCAATATCTCCAGTTCTGTTGGGAAGGCCGCAAATGGGAGTTCACTTGTATCCTGTTCGGTCTGTCCTCAGCTCCGTGATGTTTCACCAAACTGTTGAGACCGGTCATGGCCCTGCTCAGGAGTCGAGGTGTTCGTCTGATCATATACATCGACCACATTTTGGTCATGGCGCCCACGTGCGCGCTGACCAGACGTCACGTTCAGTGTACAATGTCGCTTCTTTCAGAGCTAGGGTTCTTGATCAACGAGAAAAAGTCGGGGTTATCACCGGCAAGGTGTATGGAGTTTCTGGGTTTTCTGGTAAATACCCAGTCTGCCACCTTGAGCCTGCCGACCAAGAAGTTGGCCTTGATACGCAAGGAGATTCAAGGTCTTCTCCGCAAAAAGGTGGTTTCGTTGAAAGCAATCGCAAGGCTTGTCGGTCTGTTGACGGCTTCAGTTCAGGTGATTTTTCCGGCCCCTTTGCACTACAGAGCGTTACAGCTCCTGAAGATCAAACACTTATGAGAGGGCCTATCGTATTCGGACGAGGTTCCGCTGTCGCAGGAGGCCAAGGAGGAACTCCTGTGGTGGCTTCGTCATGTCAAGGATTGGAATGGCAAGACCCTTTTCAATTCCAAGCAGGACTTGGTGATGGAGTCGGATGCCAGTCTCTCCGGCTGGGGTGCCCGCTGCGGGACATCTTCCGCAGGAGGGAAATGGTCGGCGACGGAGACGCAGTTACACATCAACTGCCTGGAACTCATCGCGAGTTCTTTTGCTCTCTGGAGTTTCGCGTCCCACAGGTCAGATTGTTGCATTCTACTGCGCATGGACAATGTGGCGGCTGTGCAATACATTAACCGGCTGGGGGGAACGAAGTCGAAGGCTCTCGCAGACCTGGTGGCAGATTTTTGGCGATTCTGTCTACAATGGAACATAGTGTTGAAGGTGGAATTCCTTCCGGGGATTTCCAACTCCATTGCGGATTGGAACTCCAGGTATCTCAGGGGCTCCAGCGACTGGACCTTGGACCCGTCTGTTTTCCAGTTGCTACAGTCTTTGTGGGGTCCGATGACCGTGGACCTCTTTGCTTCTCGGCTCAATCGTCAACTGGATCTATTTTTCAGTTGGCGACCGGATCCAGAGGCCGCAGCGACAGACACGTTCATTCAACATTGGCCGCAGCATACACTCTATGCCTTCCCGCCATTTGCGATGATTCCCAGAGTGCTCTGGCAGGCGAAGAATCAAAAAGCGACTCTGGTGTTGATCACCCCGTGGTGGCCGACCTAATCGTGGTTTCCCCAGATTCTGGGGATGACCATAGATGTTCGGAGGTTGTGTCCACGTCTTCCCACGTTGCTTCAGGGTATGACGGGGGAATTGCATCCCTTAGTATTACTCGATCAATTACCATTGATGGCGTGGTTAATTTCGGGGCATCGTCACTTGTGGGACGTATTTCGCAATTGGCTAGTGATCTCATTAATGAGGCATGGGTACCGGGTACCAGATCGGCTCACCGATCAGCCTGGGGATTTTGGCTACATTGGTGTTCACTGTCTGATATTTTGAAAGCGGCAGATTGGTCTTCTGAGGATGTTTTTGGGACATTTTATTTTAAACCTACTCCTCATGTTTCTATGTCCGTTTTATAAATATGGTATTATTGAGTTTTCTATTGTTAATGCTTTAAACATGCATCTGATACGAGCCTCCTGTCTGGAATAAAATGTAGGATTTTCCTAGTATAATGACGGAAAATATGGATTTTATGAAGACAGGAGGCGAGTATCATCCTGCCCATGATTCCCTACCCTATACTATTGCGTTTGTTCTGTTTTGCAGGATATTGAGAGAGTCGGGATCTTCTGGATGTTATGACGGTGATGTCGCCCGTTGGCGACATTGTTTCCAGTTGAAGTTTCTTCGTTGGGATGTTACAGAGTTCCGATGGATGTTTCGGAGTTCCACAGAGAACGGAGGATATCGGGTTCTGAGACGTCTTCCGGTGTTCGGTCGATGGTCATGTTCTGGAGGGCTGCATGGCATAAAGAAAGAGGAGGAGCTGCAGCCAGTTGATATAGGACAGTCTGTGTGTGATGATTGGTGGAGTTGAGAGAGGGAGTTACTATGGTTACTAGGTGCCTAGACACCAGCATTTTTTTCTTGGTACACTGATTATATAGGGGGGCTCTTCTTATATGGAGTGCACTTTCTTACCGGTGACGTTGAGGCTCGTGTTGCCGTATGATCTGTAGATGTAGTCGATGAAGTAATGTTGGGGGGGCAGGACGGTCAGACAGGATCCCTCCACAACTACGGCCAGCAGAGCCCCCTCAATCATGGGGCCCACGTGGTCGGGATTATCCGTCATGTTTAGGACGTTCTCCACATTCACACATCCCCCAACCTGAAAACAAATTCATCATTTTAGATTGTTCAGAAGACCAGGTCACCCCATGATGACGGAGTTCTTCTTTACTATCTGCCCCCTCCTGTATATGATCTCCAGCAGTGTCCTCCCCCCCTCACCTTATTACCTCATATCTCCTCACACCCCATAATGACGGAGTTCTTCTTTACTATCCCCCCCCCCTGTATATAATCTCCACCAGTGTCCTCCACCCCTCACCTTATTACCCTATATCTCCTCCTCACACCCCATGATGACGGAGTTCTTCTTTACTATCTGCCCCCCCCCTGTATATGACCTCCAGCAGTGTCCTCCACCTTCACCTTATTACCCTATATCTCCTCCTCACACCCCATAATGACGGAGTTCTTCTTTACTATCCCCCCCCTGTATATAATCTCCACCAGTGTCCTCCACCCCTCACCTTATTACCCTATATCTCCTCCTCACACCCCATGATGACGGAGTTCTTCTTTACTATCCCCCCCCCCTGTATATAATCTCCACCAGTGTCCTCCACCTTCACCTTATTACCCCATATCTCCTCCTCACACCCCATGATGATGGAGTTCTTCTTTACTATCTGCCCCCCCCCGGTATATGACCTCCAGCAGTGTCCCCCCCCCCCTCACCTTATTACCCCATATCTCCTCACACCCCATAATGACGGAGTTCTTCTTTACTATCCCCCCCCCCTGTATATAATCTCCACCAGTGTCCTCCACCCCTCACCTTATTACCCTATATCTCCTCCTCACACCCCATGATGACGGAGTTCTTCTTTACTATCTGCCCCCCCCCTGTATATGACCTCCAGCAGTGTCCTCCACCTTCACCTTATTACCCTATATCTCCTCCTCACACCCCATAATGACGGAGTTCTTCTTTACTATCCCCCCCCTGTATATAATCTCCACCAGTGTCCTCCACCCCTCACCTTATTACCCTATATCTCCTCCTCACACTCCATGATGACGGAGTTCTTCTTTACTATCCCCCCCCCCTGTATATAATCTCCACCAGTGTCCTCCACCTTCACCTTATTACCCCATATCTCCTCCTCACACCCCATGATGATGGAGTTCTTCTTTACTATCTGCCCCCCCCCCCGGTATATGACCTCCAGCAGTGTCCCCCCCCCCCCTCACCTTATTACCCCATATCTCCTCACACCCCATGATGACGGAGTTCTTCTTTACTATCTGCCCCCCCCCCGGTATATGACCTCCAGCAGTGTCCCCCCCCCCCTCACCTTATTACCCCATATCTCCTCACACCCCATGATGATGGAGTTCTTCTTTACTATCTGCCCCCCCCCCCGGTATATGACCTCCAGCAGTGTCCCCCCCCCCTCACCTTATTACCCCATATCTCCTCACACCCCATGATGATGGAGTTCTTCTTTACTATCTGCCCCCCCCCCCGGTATATGACCTCCAGCAGTGTCCCCCCCCCTCACCTTATTACCCCATATCTCCTCACACCCCATGATGACGGAGTTCTTCTTTACTATCTGCCCCCCCCCCCCCGGTATATGACCTCCAGCAGTGTCCTCCCCCCCCTCACCTTATTACCCCATATCTCCTCACACCCCATGATGACGGAGTTCTTCTTTACTATCTGCCCCCTCTGTATATAATCTCCAGCAGTGTCCTCCGCCCTCACCTTATTACCCCATATCTCCTCACACCCCATGATGACGGAGTTCTTCTTTCCCTAAAGTACTCTGTGAAGGTTGGAAGCCCTTATTGATAGAAGAAACGGGTAAAGATGTAAGTATCGTAGTGACAGCTCATGGGGCTGCGATGGGCCCTTTGGGGCCAAATCCTGGCGGTTCCCGTTGCTTTCTCTACTGGTTGGAGTCTATGGAGGATTTCTCTCCCCAGAGAAGATCATGTGAGTGAGTACGAGTATGGGGGATCTAAGGGAGGCAGCGACCTCTATGGTTGGAGGCCAAATCATTGGTCATAATAGGAGGCGCCATTTCATATTTGTTATAGGGCCACATTCTTCTATGTAAACCAAAGATCATGTCTTCTCCAGGAGTATCAACAGTATATACTATATATCTCCTCATCCTCCATTATCTTCTCCTCATCCTCCATTATCTTCTCCTCATCCTCCATTATCTTCTCCTCATCCTCCACTATCTTCTCCTCATCCTCCATTATCATCTCCTCATCCTCCATTATCTTCTCCTCATCCTCCATTATCTTCTCCTCATCCTCCATTATCTTCTCCTCATCCTCCACTATCTTCTCCTCATCCTCCATTATCTTCTCCTCATCCTCCATTATCTTCTCCTCATCTCCTCATCCTCCATTATCTTCTCTCCATCTCCTCATCCTCCATTATCTTCTCTCCATCTCCTCATCCTCCATTATCTTCTCCTCATCCTCCATTATCTTCTCCTCATCCTCCATTATCTTCTACTCATCCTCATTATCTTCTCCTCATCCTCCATTATCTTCTCCTCATCCTCCATTATCTTCTCCTCATCCTCCACTATCTTCTCCTCATCCTCCACTATCTTCTCCTCATCCTCCACTATCTTCTCCTCATCCTCCATTATCATCTCCTCATCCTCCATTATCTTCTCCTCATCCTCCATTATCTTCTCCCCATCCTCCATTATCTTCTACTCATCCTCATTATCTTCTCCTCATCCTCCACTATCTTCTCCTCATCCTCCACTATCTTCTCCTCATCCTCCACTATCTTCTCCTCATCCTCCATTATCATCTCCTCATCCTCCATTATCTTCTCCTCATCCTGCATTATCTTCTCCTCATCCTCCATTATCTTCTCCTCATCCTGCATTATCTTCTCCTCATCCTCCACTATCTTCTCCTCATCCTCCACTATCTTCTCCTCATCCTCCATTATCTTCTCCTCATCCTCCATTATCTTCTCCTCATCCTCCATTATCTTCTCCTCATCCTCCATTATCATCTCCTCATCCTCCATTATCATCTCCTCATCCTCCATTATCTTCTCCTCATCCTGCACTATCTTCTCCTCATCCTCCATTATCTTCTCCTCATCCTCCATTATCTTCTCCTCATCCTCCATTACCTTCTCCTCATCCTCCATTATCTTCTCCTCATCCTTCATTATCTTCTCCTCATCCTTCATTATCTTCTCCTCATCCTCCATTATCTTCTCCTCATCCTCCATTATCTTCTCCTCATCTCCTCATCCTCCATTATCTTCTCTTCATCCTCCATTATCTTCTCCTCATCCTCCACTATCTTCTCCTCATCCTCCACTATCTTCTCCTCATCCTCCACTATCTTCTCCTCATCCTCCACTATCTTCTCCTCATCCTCCACTATCTTCTCCTCATCCTCCATTATCTTCTCCTCATCCTCCATTATCTTCTCCTCATCCTCCATTATCTTCTCCTCATCCTCCATTATCTTCTCCTCATCCTCCATTATCTTCTCCTCATCCTCCATTATCTTCTCCTCATCCTCCATTATCTTCTCCTCATCCTCCATTATCTTCTCCTCATCCTCCATTATCTTCTCCTCATCCTCCATTATCTTCTCCTCATCCTCCATTATCTTCTCCTCATCCTCCATTATCTTCTCCTCATCTCCTCATCCTCCATTATCTTCTCCTCATCCTCCATTATCTTCTGCTCATCCTCCATTATCTTCTCCTCATCCTCCATTATCTTCTCCTCATCCTCCATTATCTTCTCTCCATCTTCTCATCCTCCATTATCTTCTCTCCATCTCCTCATCCTCCATTATCTTCTCTCCATCTCCTCATCCTCCACTATCTTCTCCTCATCCTCCACTATCTTCTCCTCATCCTCCACTATCTTCTCCTCATCCTCCACTATCTTCTCCTCATCCTCCATTATCTTCTCCTCATCCTCCATTATCTTCTCCTCATCCTCCATTATCTTCTCTCCATCTCGTCATCCTCCATTATCTTCTCCTCATCCTCCATTATCTTCTCCTTATCCTCCATTGTCTTCTCCTCATCCTCCATTATCTTCTCCACATCCTCCATTATCTTCTCCTCATCCTCCATTATCTTCTCTCCATCTCCTCATCCTCCATTATCTTCTCCTCATCCTCCATTATCTTCTCTCCATCTCCTCATCCTTCATTATCTTCTCCTCATCCTCCATTATCTTCTCCTCATCCTCCATTATCTTCTCCTCATCCTCCATTATCTTCTCCTCATCCTCCATTATCTTCTCCTCATCCTCCATTATCTTCTCCTCATCCTCCATTATCTTCTCTCCATCTCCTCATCCTCCATTATCTTCTCCTCATCCTCCACTATCTTCTCCTCATTCTCCATTATCTTCTCCTCATTCTCCATTATCTTCTCCTCATCCTCCATTATCTTCTCCTCATCCTCCACTATCTTCTCCTCATCCTCCACTATCTTCTCCTCATCCTCCATTATCTTCTCCTCATCCTCCATTATCTTCTCCTCATCCTCCATTATCTTCTCCTCATCCTCCATTATCTTCTCCTCATCCTCCATTATCTTCTCCTCATCCTCCATTATCTTCTCCTCATCCTCCATTATCTTCTCCTCATCTCCTCATCCTCCATTATCTTCTCCTCATCCTCCATTATCTTCTGCTCATCCTCCATTATCTTCTCCTCATCCTCCATTATCTTCTCCTCATCCTCCATTATCTTCTCTCCATCTTCTCATCCTCCATTATCTTCTCTCCATCTCCTCATCCTCCATTATCTTCTCTCCATCTCCTCATCCTCCACTATCTTCTCCTCATCCTCCACTATCTTCTCCTCATCCTCCACTATCTTCTCCTCATCCTCCACTATCTTCTCCTCATCCTCCATTATCTTCTCCTCATCCTCCATTATCTTCTCCTCATCCTCCATTATCTTCTCTCCATCTCGTCATCCTCCATTATCTTCTCCTCATCCTCCATTATCTTCTCCTTATCCTCCATTGTCTTCTCCTCATCCTCCATTATCTTCTCCACATCCTCCATTATCTTCTCCTCATCCTCCATTATCTTCTCTCCATCTCCTCATCCTCCATTATCTTCTCCTCATCCTCCATTATCTTCTCTCCATCTCCTCATCCTTCATTATCTTCTCCTCATCCTCCATTATCTTCTCCTCATCCTCCATTATCTTCTCCTCATCCTCCATTATCTTCTCCTCATCCTCCATTATCTTCTCCTCATCCTCCATTATCTTCTCCTCATCCTCCATTATCTTCTCTCCATCTCCTCATCCTCCATTATCTTCTCCTCATCCTCCACTATCTTCTCCTCATTCTCCATTATCTTCTCCTCATTCTCCATTATCTTCTCCTCATCCTCCATTATCTTCTCCTCATCCTCCACTATCTTCTCCTCATCCTCCACTATCTTCTCCTCATCCTCCACTATCTTCTCCTCATCCTCCATTATCTTCTCCTCATCCTCCATTATCTTCTCCTCATCCTCCATTATCTTCTCCTCATCCTCCATTATCTTCTCCTCATCCTCCATTATCTTCTCCTCATCCTCCATTATCTTCTCCTCATCCTCCATTATCTTCTCCTCATCCTCCATTATCTTCTCTCCATCTCCTCATCCTCCATTTTCTTCTCCTCATCCTCCACTATCTTCTCCTCATCCTCCACTATCTTCTCCTCATCCTCCACTATCTTCTCCTCATCCTCCATTATCTTCTCCTCATCCTCCATTATCTTCTCCTCATCCTCCACTCTCTTCTCCTCATCCTCCACTATCTTCTCCTCATCCTCCACTATCTTCTCCTCATCCTCCACTATCTTCTCCTCATCCTCCATTATCTTGTCCTCATCTCCTCATCCTCCATTATCTTCTCCTCATCCTCCATTATCTTCTCCTCATCCTCCATTATCTTCTCTCCATCTCCTCATCCTCCATTATCTTCTCCTCATCCTCCACTATCTTCTCCTCATTCTCCATTATCTTCTCCTCATTCTCCATTATCTTCTCCTCATCCTCCATTATCTTCTCCTCATCCTCCACTATCTTCTCCTCATCCTCCACTATCTTCTCCTCATCCTCCACTATCTTCTCCTCATCCTCCATTATCTTCTCCTCATCCTCCATTATCTTCTCCTCATCCTCCATTATCTTCTCCTCATCCTCCATTACCTTCTCCTCATCCTCCATTATCTTCTCCTCATCCTTCATTATCTTCTCCTCATCCTCCATTATCTTCTCCTCATCCTCCATTATCTTCTCCTCATCTCCTCATCCTCCATTATCTTCTCTTCATCCTCCATTATCTTCTCCTCATCCTCCACTATCTTCTCCTCATCCTCCACTATCTTCTCCTCATCCTCCACTATCTTCTCCTCATCCTCCACTATCTTCTCCTCATCCTCCACTATCTTCTCCTCATCCTCCATTATCTTCTCCTCATCCTCCATTATCTTCTCCTCATCCTCCATTATCTTCTCCTCATCCTCCATTATCTTCTCCTCATCCTCCACTATCTTCTCCTCATCCTCCATTATCATCTCCTCATCCTCCATTATCTTCTCCTCATCCTCCATTATCTTCTCCTCATCCTCCATTATCTTCTCCTCATCCTCCACTATCTTCTCCTCATCCTCCATTATCTTCTCCTCATCCTCCATTATCTTCTCCTCATCTCCTCATCCTCCATTATCTTCTCTCCATCTCCTCATCCTCCATTATCTTCTCTCCATCTCCTCATCCTCCATTATCTTCTCCTCATCCTCCATTATCTTCTCCTCATCCTCCATTATCTTCTCCTCATCCTCCATTATCTTCTCCTCATTCTCCATTATCTTCTCCTCATCCTCCATTATCTTCTCCTCATCCTCCATTATCTTCTACTCATCCTCATTATCTTCTCCTCATCCTCCATTATCTTCTCCTCATCCTCCATTATCTTCTCCTCATCCTCCACTATCTTCTCCTCATCCTCCACTATCTTCTCCTCATCCTCCACTATCTTCTCCTCATCCTCCATTATCATCTCCTCATCCTCCATTATCTTCTCCTCATCCTCCATTATCTTCTCCTCATCCTCCATTATCTTCTCCCCATCCTCCATTATCTTCTCCTCATCCTCCATTATCTTCTCCTCATCCTCCATTATCTTCTACTCATCCTCATTATCTTCTCCTCATCCTCCAGTATCTTCTCCTCATCCTCCACTATCTTCTCCTCATCCTCCACTATCTTCTCCTCATCCTCCATTATCATCTCCTCATCCTCCATTATCTTCTCCTCATCCTGCATTATCTTCTCCTCATCCTCCATTATCTTCTCCTCATCCTGCATTATCTTCTCCTCATCCTCCACTATCTTCTCCTCATCCTCCACTATCTTCTCCTCATCCTCCATTATCTTCTCCTCATCCTCCATTATCTTCTCCTCATCCTCCATTATCTTCTCCTCATCCTCCATTATCATCTCCTCATCCTCCATTATCATCTCCTCATCCTCCATTATCTTCTCCTCATCCTGCACTATCTTCTCCTCATCCTCCATTATCTTCTCCTCATCCTCCATTATCTTCTCCTCATCCTCCATTACCTTCTCCTCATCCTCCATTATCTTCTCCTCATCCTTCATTATCTTCTCCTCATCCTCCATTATCTTCTCCTCATCCTCCATTATCTTCTCCTCATCTCCTCATCCTCCATTATCTTCTCTTCATCCTCCATTATCTTCTCCTCATCCTCCACTATCTTCTCCTCATCCTCCACTATCTTCTCCTCATCCTCCACTATCTTCTCCTCATCCTCCACTATCTTCTCCTCATCCTCCACTATCTTCTCCTCATCCTCCACTATCTTCTCCTCATCCTCCATTATCTTCTCCTCATCCTCCATTATCTTCTCCTCATCCTCCATTATCTTCTCCTCATCCTCCATTATCTTCTCCTCATCCTCCATTATCTTCTCCTCATCCTCCATTATCTTCTCCTCATCCTCCATTATCTTCTCCTCATCCTCCATTATCTTCTCCTCATCCTCCATTATCTTCTCCTCATCCTCCATTATCTTCTCCTCATCCTCCATTATCTTCTCCTCATCCTCCATTATCTTCTCCTCATCCTCCATTATCTTCTCCTCATCCTCCATTATCTTCTCCTCATCTCCTCATCCTCCATTATCTTCTCCTCATCCTCCATTATCTTCTGCTCATCCTCCATTATCTTCTCCTCATCCTCCATTATCTTCTCCTCATCCTCCATTATCTTCTCTCCATCTTCTCATCCTCCATTATCTTCTCTCCATCTCCTCATCCTCCATTATCTTCTCTCCATCTCCTCATCCTCCACTATCTTCTCCTCATCCTCCACTATCTTCTCCTCATCCTCCACTATCTTCTCCTCATCCTCCACTATCTTCTCCTCATCCTCCATTATCTTCTCCTCATCCTCCATTATCTTCTCCTCATCCTCCATTATCTTCTCTCCATCTCGTCATCCTCCATTATCTTCTCCTCATCCTCCATTATCTTCTCCTTATCCTCCATTGTCTTCTCCTCATCCTCCATTATCTTCTCCACATCCTCCATTATCTTCTCCTCATCCTCCATTATCTTCTCTCCATCTCCTCATCCTCCATTATCTTCTCCTCATCCTCCATTATCTTCTCTCCATCTCCTCATCCTTCATTATCTTCTCCTCATCCTCCATTATCTTCTCCTCATCCTCCATTATCTTCTCCTCATCCTCCATTATCTTCTCCTCATCCTCCATTATCTTCTCCTCATCCTCCATTATCTTCTCCTCATCCTCCATTATCTTCTCTCCATCTCCTCATCCTCCATTATCTTCTCCTCATCCTCCACTATCTTCTCCTCATTCTCCATTATCTTCTCCTCATTCTCCATTATCTTCTCCTCATCCTCCATTATCTTCTCCTCATCCTCCACTATCTTCTCCTCATCCTCCACTATCTTCTCCTCATCCTCCACTATCTTCTCCTCATCCTCCATTATCTTCTCCTCATCCTCCATTATCTTCTCCTCATCCTCCATTATCTTCTCCTCATCCTCCATTATCTTCTCCTCATCCTCCATTATCTTCTCCTCATCCTCCATTATCTTCTCCTCATCCTCCATTATCTTCTCCTCATCCTCCATTATCTTCTCTCCATCTCCTCATCCTCCATTTTCTTCTCCTCATCCTCCACTATCTTCTCCTCATCCTCCACTATCTTCTCCTCATCCTCCACTATCTTCTCCTCATCCTCCATTATCTTCTCCTCATCCTCCATTATCTTCTCCTCATCCTCCACTCTCTTCTCCTCATCCTCCACTATCTTCTCCTCATCCTCCACTATCTTCTCCTCATCCTCCACTATCTTCTCCTCATCCTCCATTATCTTGTCCTCATCTCCTCATCCTCCATTATCTTCTCCTCATCCTCCATTATCTTCTCCTCATCCTCCATTATCTTCTCTCCATCTCCTCATCCTCCATTATCTTCTCCTCATCCTCCACTATCTTCTCCTCATTCTCCATTATCTTCTCCTCATTCTCCATTATCTTCTCCTCATCCTCCATTATCTTCTCCTCATCCTCCACTATCTTCTCCTCATCCTCCACTATCTTCTCCTCATCCTCCACTATCTTCTCCTCATCCTCCATTATCTTCTCCTCATCCTCCATTATCTTCTCCTCATCCTCCATTATCTTCTCCTCATCCTCCATTACCTTCTCCTCATCCTCCATTATCTTCTCCTCATCCTTCATTATCTTCTCCTCATCCTCCATTATCTTCTCCTCATCCTCCATTATCTTCTCCTCATCTCCTCATCCTCCATTATCTTCTCTTCATCCTCCATTATCTTCTCCTCATCCTCCACTATCTTCTCCTCATCCTCCACTATCTTCTCCTCATCCTCCACTATCTTCTCCTCATCCTCCACTATCTTCTCCTCATCCTCCACTATCTTCTCCTCATCCTCCATTATCTTCTCCTCATCCTCCATTATCTTCTCCTCATCCTCCATTATCTTCTCCTCATCCTCCATTATCTTCTCCTCATCCTCCATTATCTTCTCCTCATCCTCCATTATCTTCTCCTCATCCTCCATTATCTTCTCCTCATCCTCCATTATCTTCTCCTCATCCTCCATTATCTTCTCCTCATCCTCCATTATCTTCTCCTCATCCTCCATTATCTTCTCCTCATCTCCTCATCCTCCATTATCTTCTCCTCATCCTCCATTATCTTCTGCTCATCCTCCATTATCTTCTCCTCATCCTCCATTATCTTCTCCTCATCCTCCATTATCTTCTCTCCATCTTCTCATCCTCCATTATCTTCTCTCCATCTCCTCATCCTCCATTATCTTCTCTCCATCTCCTCATCCTCCACTATCTTCTCCTCATCCTCCACTATCTTCTCCTCATCCTCCACTATCTTCTCCTCATCCTCCACTATCTTCTCCTCATCCTCCACTATCTTCTCCTCATCCTCCATTATCTTCTCCTCATCCTCCATTATCTTCTCCTCATCCTCCATTATCTTCTCTCCATCTCGTCATCCTCCATTATCTTCTCCTCATCCTCCATTATCTTCTCCTTATCCTCCATTGTCTTCTCCTCATCCTCCATTATCTTCTCCACATCCTCCATTATCTTCTCCTCATCCTCCATTATCTTCTCTCCATCTCCTCATCCTCCATTATCTTCTCCTCATCCTCCATTATCTTCTCTCCATCTCCTCATCCTTCATTATCTTCTCCTCATCCTCCATTATCTTCTCCTCATCCTCCATTATCTTCTCCTCATCCTCCATTATCTTCTCCTCATCCTCCATTATCTTCTCCTCATCCTCCATTATCTTCTCCTCATCCTCCATTATCTTCTCTCCATCTCCTCATCCTCCATTATCTTCTCCTCATCCTCCACTATCTTCTCCTCATTCTCCATTATCTTCTCCTCATTCTCCATTATCTTCTCCTCATCCTCCATTATCTTCTCCTCATCCTCCACTATCTTCTCCTCATCCTCCACTATCTTCTCCTCATCCTCCACTATCTTCTCCTCATCCTCCATTATCTTCTCCTCATCCTCCATTATCTTCTCCTCATCCTCCATTATCTTCTCCTCATCCTCCATTATCTTCTCCTCATCCTCCATTATCTTCTCCTCATCCTCCATTATCTTCTCTCCATCTCCTCATCCTCCATTATCTTCTCCTCATCCTCCATTATCTTCTCCTCATCCTCCACTCTCTTCTCCTCATCCTCCACTATCTTCTCCTCATCCTCCATTATCTTCTCCTCATCCTCCATTATCTTCTCCTCATCCTCCACTCTCTTCTCCTCATCCTCCACTATCTTCTCCTCATCCTCCACTATCTTCTCCTCATCCTCCACTATCTTCTCCTCATCCTCCATTATCTTGTCCTCATCTCCTCATCCTCCATTATCTTTTCCTCATCCTCCATTATCTTATCCTCATCCTCCATTATCTTCTCTCTATCTCCTCATCCGCCATTATCTTATCCTCATCCTCCATTATCTTCTCTCCATCTCCTCATCCTCCATTATCTTCTCCTCATCCTCCATTATCTCCTCATCCTCCATTATCTTCTCCTCATCCTCCATTATCTTCTCTCCATCTCCTCATCCTCCATTATCTTCTCCTCATCCCCCATTATCTTCTCCTCATCCTCCATTATCTTCTCCTCATCCTCACTTTGCCCTTTACCTGATTGGTCGGTAGGGGTTTATATCGGGGCAGTATGGTGGCGATGACATGGAGCGTGGCCTCCACAGCCTCTTGGTTATTCTCGGGCAGGATACTTGTCATCCATTGTTCTTCTCTTAAGGCTGCGCAGGTTGATGAGGGGTCTGCGATGTAGCTCAGTAATCCTCCAGATAGATCTTCATATCCCTGAGCATCCAGCTGGGAATCTGGGGATTTCTTTAGGGATGAAAACAAGATGGCTGGAGTGAGACACTGCGGAGAGAAGGAACATGTGATAAGGGCCCGATGTCTCAATCATCTGATCATCCAGGATATAACATGGAAGGATCCCGTCTCTCTAAGGTAGAACTCCAGATCTACAAGTAACGAAGAAGTCTAGTATGTCCAAGAGAGCAGGAGTATCTACAGTATATACCAGAGAGTATGAACAGTATATACCAGAGTATCTACAGTATATACCAGAGAGTATGAACAGTATGTACCAGGGTATCTACAGTATATACCAGAGTAACTACAGTATATACCAGAGAGTATCTACAGTATATACCAGAGAGTATGAACAGTATATACCAGAGTATCTACAGTATATACCAGAGTAGCTACAAAATATACCAGAGAGTATCTACAGTATATACCAGAGTAACTACAGTATATACCAGAGAGTATCTACAGTATATACCATAGAGTATATGCCAGAGTATCTACCAGGGCTGTGGAGTCGGTAGATACATTTTCCGACTCTGACTCCAGAGTTTTTTGTACTTCCGACTCCCCGACTCAGACTCCTCTGTATTAATATGAGGTTGTATTTTATACATTCCTTGAAGGAAAGAAAGGCAACATACCTGTCATTACCACAGGACTTCTGGCTGGGAAGCCAACAGTCTACTGTATTGAACAGTTTGTGTGCTGATCTGCTGCTGAAGATAGGGCAGTGGGAGGATCCAGGAAGGGGCATTTATTATAAAACATCATTTCCCTAGTAGAATCCCATAGTCATGTTTAAAGGGGTACTCCACCAATAGACATCTTATCCCCTATCCAAAGGATAGGGGAAAAGATGTCAGAACGCCGGGGTCCCGCTGCTGGGGACCCCCGGGATCGCCGCTGCGGCCCCGCGCTTTCATGACTACACAGAGCAAGTTCGCTCTGTGCGTAATGACGGGCGATACAGGGGACGGAGCAGCATGATGTCGTGGCTCCGCCCCTCGTGACATCACGGCCCGCCCCCTTAATGCAAGTCTATGGCAGGGGCGTGACGACCGCCACGCCCACTCCCATAGACTTGTATTGAGGGGGCGGGCCATGACATCACGAGGGGCGGGGCCGTGACGTAACGATGCTCTGGCCCCTGTATCGCCCGTCATTACGCACAGAGCGAACTCGCTCTGTGCCGTAATGATAGCGCGGTGCCGCAGCGGCGATCCCAGGGGTCCCCAGCAGCGGGACTCCGGCGATCTAACATCTTATCCCCTATATTTTGGATAGGGGATAAGATGTCTAGGGGCGATGTACCCCTTTAAGTTAACAATCGAGTTTACAAGTTTTTATAGCCTTAGCTGAATGGCAGCAGCTTCAGCCTTGAACTATTGACCCTCCATTCCCTTCACTTATACAAGTGTCTCTAGTCCTGCAAAAAACATTTCCTTAATCCCTTATCAGTGAGAGGTAGGTTACCCATGGTTCCCTGTAACAGCAGAACACAACACTATGGAAAGTATAAGTATTGCCGCTCCTAATTGTGCGTTGTGCGTTATACTTTCCATATAGTGAAGCACATGAAAAGCTTCTTCACGGTCACTTAACGTGTTCTTTTTGCGGTTACGTGACGCACTGCATGCATTGGTCTTTATTCTTATAATTAATGACTTCTCTACTTTAACTTTTTGTGAATTGGGACATTTAAACTTGCTTTTTTCAAAAGCATTGTTTGCCGACTCCGACTCCAGGTACCCAAAATGTAGTCCGAGTCCACAGCCCTGGTATCTACAGTATATACCAGAGAGTATGAACCATATATACCAGAGTATCTACAGTATATACCAGAGAGTATGAACCGTACATACCAGAGAGTATGAACCGTACATACCAGAGTATCTACAGTATATACCAGAGAGTATGAACCATATATACCAGAGTATCTACAGTATATACCAGAGAGTATGAACCATATATACCAGAGTATCTACAGTATATACCAGAGAGTATGACCCGTACATACCAGAGAGTATGAACCGTACATACCAGAGAGTATGAACAGTATATAGTACTTATCCATTTAGTACAGTATCAACTATATTAGTACTTATACACACATGAGGGTTTTGATGCATACCGGATACAGTTCCCTATTTGTACTGATTGTCCAGAAGTTTGTAGATAAACACCCTTTTGGACTAACACTAAACAAAAATAAGGTGAAGAGTAACCCCAACAGGAAACCTGCTGAAGAGGAACCCCAACAGGAAACCTGCTGAAGAGGAACCCCAACGGGAAACCTGCTGAAGAGGAACCCCAACGGGAAACCTGCTGAAGAGTAACCCCAACGGGAAACCTGCTGAAGAGTAACCCCAACGGGAAACCTGCTGAAGAGGAACCCCAACGGGAAACCTGCTGAAGAGGAACCCCAACGGGAAACCTGCTGAAGAGGAACCCCAACGGGAAACCTGCTGAAGAGGAACCCCAACGGGAAACCTGCTGAAGAGGAACCCCAACGGGAAACCTGCTGAAGAGGAACCCCAACGGGAAACCTGCTGAAGAGGAACCCCAACGGGAAACCTGCTGAAGAGGAACCCCAACAACCCCCTGTCATCCTATAACATTGTTCTATATAAGTACCGTCCTATTATGTGACCATCCTATAACATTGTCCTATAATAGGACAGGACTGAAATAGGACAATGTTATAGGATGAGGATCTCTAATGGGACATTATGTCCCATTATAGATCCTCATCCTATAACATTGTCCTATATCATTCCTGGTCCTTATACTGTGTTGTCCTCTCAGTCATTGTCAGTATACTGTGTTGTCCTCTCAGTCCCGGTCAGTATACTTTGTTGTCGTCTCAGTCCCGGTCAGTATACGGTGTTGTCCTCTCAGTCCCAGTCAGTATATGGTGTTGTCCTTTCTCAGTCCTGGTCAGTATACGGTGTTGTCCTCTCAGTCCTGGTCAGTATACTTTGTTGTCCTTTCTCAGTCCTGGTCAGTATACTGTGTTGTCCTTTCTCAGTCCCGGTCAGTATACTGTGTTGTCCTTTCTCAGTCCTGGTCAGTATACTGTGTTGTCCTTTCTCAGTCCCGGTCAGTATACTGTGTTGTCCTTTCTCAGTCCTGGTCAGTATACTGTGTTGTCCTTTCTCAGTCCCGGTCAGTATACTGTGTTGTCCTTTCTCAGTCCTGGTCAGTATACTGTGTTGTCCTTTCTCAGTCCTGGTCAGTATACTGTGTTGTGCTCTCAGTCCCGGTCAGTATACTGTGTTGTCCTCTCAGTCCTGGTCAGTATACTGTGTTGTCCTCTCAGTCCTGGTCAGTATACTGTTTTGTCCTCTCAGTCCTGGTCAGTATACAGTGTTGTCCTTTCTCAGTCCCAGTTTACTGTATTGTCCTCTCAGTCCCGGTCAGTATACGATGTTGTCCTTTCTCTGTCCCGGTCAGTATACTGTGTTGTCCTTTCTCAGTCCCGGTCAGCATACTGTGTTGTCCTCTCAGTCCTGGTCAGCATACGGTGTTGTCCTCTCAGTCCTGGTCAGTATACTGTGTTGTCCTCTCAGTCCTGGACAGTATACTGTGTTGTGCTCTCTTGGTCCTGGTCAGTATACTGTGTTGTGCTCTCTCAGTCCCGGTCAGTATACTGTGTTGTCCTCTCAGTCCTGGTCAGCATACTGTGTTGTCCTCTCAGTCCTGGTCAGCATACTGTGTTGTCCTCTCAGTCCTGGTCAGTATACTGTGTTGTCCTCTCAGTCCTGGTCAGCATACTGTGTTGTCCTCTCAGTCCTGGTCAGTATACTGTGTTGTCTTCTCAGTCCCGGTCAGTATACTGTGTTGTCCTCTCAGTCCTGGTCAGCATACTGTGTTGTCCTCTCAGTCCTGGTCAGCATACTGTGTTGTCCTCTCAGTCCTGGTCAGCATACTGTGTTGTCCTCTCAGTCCTGGTTAGTATACTGTGTTGTCCTCTCAGTCCTGGTCAGTATACGGTGTTTTCCTCTCAGTCCTGGTCAGTATACTGTGTTGTCCTTTCTCAGTCCCGGTCAGTATACTGTGTTGTCCTCTCAGTCCTGGTCAGCATACAATGTTGTCCTTTCTCAGTCCCGGTCAGTATACTGTGTTGTCCTCTCAGTCCTGGTCAGCATACTGTGTTGTCCTCTCAGTCCTGGTCAGTATACGGTGTTTTCCTCTCAGTCCCGGTCAGTATACTGTGTTGTCCTTTCTCAGTCCCGGTCAGTATACTGTGTTGTCCTCTCAGTCCTGGTCAGCATACAATGTTGTCCTTTCTCAGTCCCGGTCAGTATACTGTGTTGTCCTCTCAGTCCCGGTCAGTATACGGTGTTGTCCTCTCAGTCCTGGTCAGTATACTGTGTTGTCCTCTCAGTCCTGGTCAGTATACTGTGTTGTCCTCTCAGTCCTGGTCAGTATACTGTGTTGTGCTCTCTCAGTCCTGGTCAGTATACTGTGTTGTCCTTTCTCAGTCCCGGTCAGCATACTGTGTTGTCCTCTCAGTCCTGGTCAGCATACTGTGTTGTCCTCTCAGTCCTGGTCAGTATACTGTGTTGTCCTCTCAGTCCTGGTCAGCATATAGTGTTGTCCTCTCAGTCCTGGTCAGTATACTGTGTTGTCCTCTCAGTCCTGGTCAGCATACAGTTTTGTCCTTTCTCAGTCCCGGTCAGTATACTGTGTTGTCCTCTCAGTCCCGGTCAGCATACGGTGTTGTCCTTTCTCAGTCCTGGTCAGTATACTGTGTTGTCCTCTCAGTCCCGGTCAGCATACGGTGTTGTCCTTTCTCAGTCCCGGTCAGTATACTGTGTTGTCTTCTCAGTCCTGGTCAGTATACTGTGTTGTCCTCTCAGTCCTGATCAGTATACTGTGTTGTCCTCTCAGTCCCGGTCAGCATACGGTGTTGTCCTTTCTCAGTCCTGGTCAGTATACAGTGTTGTCCTCTCAGTCCTGGTCAGCATACAGTGTTGTCCTTTCTCAGTCCCGGTCAGTATACTGTGTTGTCTTCTCAGTCCCGGTCAGTATACTGTGTTGTCCTCTCAGTCCCGATCAGTATACTGTGTTGTCCTCTCAGTCCTGATCAGTATACTGTGTTGTCCTCTCAGTCCTGATCAGTATACTGTGTTGTCCTCTCAGTCCTGATCAGTATACTGTGTTGTCCTCTCAGTCCTGGTCAGTATACTGTGTTGTGCTCTCTCAGTCCTGGTCAGTATACTTTGTTGTCCTTTCTCAGTCCTGGTCAGTTTAAGTTGTTGTCCTCTCAGTCCTGGTCAGTATACTGTGTTGTCCTCTCAGTCCTGGTCAGCATACAGTGTTGTCCTTTCTCAGTCCCGGTCAGTATACTGTGTTGTCCTCTCAGTCCTGGTCAGCATACAGTGTTGTCCTTTCTCAGTCCCGGTCAGTATACTGTGTTGTCTTCTCAGTCCTGGTCAGTATACTGTGTTGTCCTTTCTCAGTCCCGGTCAGTATACTGTGTTGTCCTCTCAGTCCTGGTCAGCATACAGTGTTGTCCTTTCTCAGTCCCGGTCAGTATACTGTGTTGTCTTCTCAGTCCTGGTCAGTATACTGTGTTGTCCTCTCAGTCCCGGTCAGTATACTGTGTTGTCCTCTCAGTCCCGGTCAGTATACTGTGTTGTCCTCTCAGTCCCGGTCAGTATACTGTGTTGTCTTCTCAGTCCTGGTAAGTATACTGTGTTGTCCTCTCAGTCCCGGTCAGCATACGGTGTTGTCCTTTCTCAGTCCTGGTCAGTATACTGTGTTGTCCTCTCAGTCCTGGTCAGCATACAGTGTTGTCCTTTCTCAGTCCCGGTCAGTATACTGTGTTGTCCTCTCAGTCCTGGTCAGCATACAGTGTTGTCCTTTCTCAGTCCCGGTCAGTATACGGTGTTGTCTTCTCAGCCCCGGTCAGTATACTGTGTTGTCCTCTCAGTCCCGATCAGTATACTGTGTTGTCCTCTCAGTCCTGATCAGTATACTGTGTTGTCCTCTCAGTCCTGATCAGTATACTGTGTTGTCCTCTCAGTCCTGATCAGTATACTGTGTTGTCCTCTCAGTCCTGGTCAGTATACTGTGTTGTCCTTTCTCAGTCCTGGTCAGTATACTTTGTTGTCCTTTCTCAGTCCTGGTCAGTTTAAGTTGTTGTCCTCTCAGTCCTGGTCAGTATACTGTGTTGTCCTCTCAGTCCTGGTCAGCATACAGTGTTGTCCTTTCTCAGTCCCGGTCAGTATACTGTGTTGTCCTCTCAGTCCTGGTCAGCATACAGTGTTGTCCTTTCTCAGTCCCGGTCAGTATACTGTGTTGTCTTCTCAGTCCTGGTCAGTATACTGTGTTGTCTTCTCAGTCCCGGTCAGTATACTGTGTTGTCCTCTCAGTCCTGGTCAGCATACAGTGTTGTCCTTTCTCAGTCCCGGTCAGTATACTGTGTTGTCTTCTCAGTCCTGGTCAGTATACTGTGTTGTCCTTTCTCAGTCCCGGTCAGTATACTGTGTTGTCCTCTCAGTCCTGGTCAGCATACAGTGTTGTCCTTTCTCAGTCCCGGTCAGTATACTGTGTTGTCTTCTCAGTCCTGGTCAGTATACTGTGTTGTCCTCTCAGTCCTGATCAGTATACTGTGTTGTCCTCTCAGTCCCGGTCAGTATACTGTGTTGTCCTCTCAGTCCCGGTCAGTATACTGTGTTGTCCTCTCAGTCCCGGTCAGTATACTGTGTTGTCTTCTCAGTCCTGGTAAGTATACTGTGTTGTCCTCTCAGTCCCGGTCAGCATACAGTGTTGTCCTTTCTCAGTCCTGGTCAGTATACTGTGTTGTCTTCTCAGTCCTGATCAGTATACGGTGTTGCCCTCTTTCAGTCCTGGTCAGTATATGGTGTTGTCCTCTCTCAGTCCCGGTCAGTATACTGTGTTGTGCTCTCAGTCCTGGTCAGTATACTGTGTTGTGCTCTCTCAGTCCCGGTCAGTATACTGTGTTGTGCTCTCTCAGTCCCGGTCAGTATACTGTGTTGTCTTCTCAGTCCCGGTCAGTATACTGTGTTGTCTTCTCAGTCCTGATCAGTATACGGTGTTGCCCTCTTTCAGTCCTGGTCAGTATATGGTGTTGTCCTCTCTCAGTCCCGGTCAGTATACTGTGTTGTGCTCTCTCAGTCCTGGTCAGTATACTGTGTTGTGCTCTCTCAGTCCCGGTCAGTATACTGTGTTGTCTTCTCAGTCCCGGTCAGTATACTGTGTTGTCTTCTCAGTCCTGATCAGTATACGGTGTTGCCCTCTTTCAGTCCTGGTCAGTATATGGTGTTGTCCTCTCTCAGTCCCGGTCAGTATACTGTGTTGTGCTCTCTCAGTCCTGGTCAGTATACAGTGTTGTCCTCTCTCAGTCCCGGTCAGTATACTGTGTTGTCCTCTCAGTCACTCAGTCCCGGTCCTTTTCCTCGCCTGCCGCCCTTTGCTCTCTTGAAGGTTTTGCACTCGTCTCGCTCACTATCTCTCACCTTTTCACACGACACGTTCAGGCACTGCACACGGTCCTCCAGAAGCTTTATAAGATCAGCCACAGCAGTGGAGCTGAGCGCAGACTGTCCTGGGGCGAGCAGGTCCAGCACCCTCTGGAACGGGTCCTGGTGGGCTGTGGCAGCGGGACCCAGGATCACTAGTGCGAGGCACAACCACAGTGTGAACACAGACATGGCTGTTGGTGCAAGGAGAGATGGTGCCTGCTGCCTCCTCCACCTGGTGTCAGAGTGACAGTCAGGAGTTGCTGCTCGTCTCCATGATCTTGGCCCGGGCGGTGATTGGACGTGGCTCAGATTCCCACTATCACCTCCTCCTCACCTGCTGCATACACAAAACGAGTTTGTCTGGTGCTACGGGACAATTAACTCTTACCTCAGCTTGGAGAGCTGCCAGACACCTTCATAGTGCAGGAGAACCTTTGGTGTAAGGATGGACATCCCATGTTGGGACCGTGTGGCTTCTATGGGGATTATGGAGAAAGGATGCCCAATCCAAATTGATCCTGGAGAGAGGGGGCCCAATCCTGGTGGGTCCCGGAGAGAGGGGAACCAATCCTGGTGCGTCCCGGAGAGGGGGGGGGGAACCAATCCTGGTGGGTCCCGGAGAGAGGGGAACCAATACTGGTGCGTCCCGGAGAGGGGGGACCCAATCCTGGTGGGTCCTGGAGCGAGGGGGCCCCCGTCTTGGTGGGTCCTGGATAGAGGGGGGCCCATCCTCCCATCCTGGTGGGTTCTGATGAACAGGGGGCCCCATCCTGGAGAGAGGGGGGCCCACTCCTGGTGGGTCCTGGAGAGAGGAGGCTCCGTTCCGGTGGGTCCTGGAGAGAGGGGGTCCCATCCTGGTGGGTCCTGGAGAGAGAGGCCACGTCCTGGTGGGTCCTGGAGAGAGGGGGCCACGTCCTGGTGGGTCCTGGCAAGAGGGAGCTCAGTCCTGGCGGGACCTGCACTATTCTCTATTGGTAAAAAGCTGTCCTCTCTTCAGGGAACTGTCCAAAGGGTAATCATCTCCTCAGTACTTTCCTCATCTACATCATCTCCTCAGTACTGTCCTCATCACCTACATCATCTCCTCAGTACTGTCCTCATCTACATCATCTCCTCAGTACTGTCCTCACCTACATCATCTCCTCAGTACTGTCCTCATCACCTACATCATCTCCTCAGTACTGTCCTCATCTACATCATCTCCTCAGTACTGTCCTCATCACCTACATCATCTCCTCAGTACTGTCCTCATCTACATCATCTCCTCAGTACTGTCCTCATCTACATCATCTCCTCAGTACTTTCCTCATCTACATCATCTCCTCAGTACTGTCCTCGTCTACATCATCTCCTCAGTACTGTCCTCATCACCTACATCATCTCCTCAGCACTGTCCTCATCTACATCATCTCCTCAGTACTGTCCTCATCTACATCATCTCCTCAGTACTGTCCTCATCACCTACATCATCTCCTCAGTACTGTCCTCATCACCTACATCATCTCCTCAGTACTTTCCTCATCTACATCATCTCCTCAGTACTGTCCTCATCACCTACATCATCTCCTCAGTACTGTCCTCATCTACATCATCTCCTCAGTACTGTCCTCACCTACATCATCTCCTCAGTACTGTCCTCATCACCTACATCATCTCCTCAGTACTGTCCTCATCTACATCATCTCCTCAGTACTGTCCTCATCACCTACATCATCTCCTCAGTACTGTCCTCATCTACATCATCTCCTCAGTACTGTCCTCATCTACATCATCTCCTCAGTACTTTCCTCATCTACATCATCTCCTCAGTACTGTCCTCGTCTACATCATCTCCTCAGTACTGTCCTCATCACCTACATCATCTCCTCAGCACTGTCCTCATCTACATCATCTCCTCAGTACTGTCCTCATCTACATCATCTCCTCAGTACTGTCCTCATCACCTACATCATCTCCTCAGTACTGTCCTCATCTACATCATCTCCTCAGTACTGTCCTCACCTACATCATCTCCTCAGTACTGTCCTCATCTACATCATCTCCTCAGCACTGTCCTCACCTACATCATCTCCTCAGTACTGTCCTCATCTACATCATCTCCTCAGTACTGTCCTCATCACCTACATCATCTCCTCAGTACTGTCCTCACCTACATCATCTCCTCAGTACTGTCCTCATCTACATCATCTCCTCAGTACTGTCCTCATCACCTACATCATCTCCTCAGTGCTGTCCTCATCACCTACATCATCTCCTCAGTACTGTCCTCATCTACATAATCTCCTCAGTACTGTCCTCATCTACATCATCTCCTCAGTACTGTCCTCATCTACATCATCTCCTCAGTACTGTCCTCATCACCTACATCATCTCCTCAGTACTGTCCTCATCACCTACATCATCTCCTCAGTACTGTCCTCATCTACATCATCTCCTCAGTACTGTCCTCATCTACATCATCTCCTCAGTACTGTCCTCATCACCTACATCATCTCCTCAGTGCTGTCCTCATCACCTACATCATCTCTTCAGTACTGTCCTCATCTACATAATCTCCTCAGTACTGTCCTCATCTACATAATCTCCTCAGTACTGTCCTCATCTACATCATCTCCTCAGTACTGTCCTCATCTACATCATCTCCTCAGTACTGTCCTCATCACCTACATCATCTCCTCAGTACTGTCCTCATCACCTACATCATCTCCTCAGTACTGTCCTCATCTACATCATCTCCTCAGTACTGTCCTCATCTACATCATCTCCTCAGTACTGTCCTCATCACCTACATCATCTCCTCAGTGCTGTCCTCATCACCTACATCATCTCTTCAGTACTGTCCTCATCTACATAATCTCCTCAGTACTGTCCTCATCTACATCATCTCCTCAGTACTGTCCTCATCACCTACATCATCTCCTCAGTACTGTCCTCATCACCTACATCATCTCCTCAGTACTGTCCTCATCTACATCATCTCCTCAGTCCTGTCCTCATCTACATCATCTCCTTAGTACTGTCCTCATCACCTACATCATCTCCTCAGTACTGTCCTCATCACCTACATCATCTCCTCAGTACTGTCCTCATCACCTACATCATCTCCTCAGTACTGTCCTCATCTACATCATCTCCTCAGTACTGTCCTCATCATCTACATCATCTCCTCAGTACTGTCCTCATCTACATCATCTCCTCAGTACTGTCCTCTCCTACATCATCTCCTCAGTACTGTCCTCATCACCTACATAATCTCCTCAGTACTGTCCTCATCACCTACATCATCTCCTCAGTATTATCCTCATCTACATCATCTCCTCAGTTCTGTCCTCAGCTACATCATCTCCTCAGTTCTGTCCTCATCTACATCATCTCCTCAGTACTGTCCTCATCTACATCATCTCCTCAGTACTATCCTCATCTACATCATCTCCTCAGTTCTGTCCTCATCTACATCATCTCCCCAGTACTGTCCTCATCACCTACATCATCTCCTCAGTACTGTCCTCATCTACATCATCTCCTCAGTACTCTCCTCATCACCTACATCATCTCCTCAGTACTGTCCTCACCTACATCATCTCCTCAGTACTGTCCTCACCTACATCATCTCCTCAGTACTGTCCTCACCTACATCATCTCCTCAGTACTGTCCTCATCTACATCATCTCCTCAGTACTGTCCTCATCTACATCATCTCCTCAGTACTGTCCTCACCTACATCATCTCCTCAGTACTGTCCTCATGTACATCATCTCCTCAGTACTGTCCTCATCTACATAATCTCCTCAGTACTGTCCTCATCTACATCATCTCCTCAGCACTGTCCTCATCACCTACATCATCTCCTCAGTACTGTCCTCACCTACATCATCTCCTCAGTACTGTCCTCATCACCTACATCATCTCCTCAGTACTGTCCTCACCTACATCATCTCCTCAGTACTGTCCTCACCTACATCATCTCCTCAGTACTGTCCTCACCTACATCATCTCCTCAGTACTGTCCTCATCTACATCATCTCCTCAGTACTGTCCTCACCTACATCATCTCCTCAGTACTGTCCTCATCTACATCATCTCCTCAGTACTGTCCTCATCTACATCATCTCCTCAGTACTGTCCTCATCACCTACATCATCTCCTCAGTACTGTCCTCATCACCTACATCATCTCCTCAGTACTGTCCTCATCTACATCATCTCCTCAGTCCTGTCCTCATCTACATCATCTCCTCAGTACTGTCCTCACCTACATCATCTCCTCAGTACTGTCCTCACCTACATCATCTCCTCAGTACTGTCCTCATCTACATAATCTCCTCAGTACTGTCCTCACCTACATCATCTCCTCAGTACTGTCCTCACCTACATCATCTCCTCAGTACTGTCCTCATCTACATCATCTCCTCAGTACTGTCCTCACCTACATCATCTCCTCAGTACTGTCCTCATCACCTACATCATCTCCTCAGTACTGTCCTCACCTACATCATCTCCTCAGTACTGTCCTCATCACCTACATCATCTCCTCAGTACTGTCCTCACCTACATCATCTCCTCAGTACTGTCCTCACCTACATCATCTCCTCAGTACTGTCCTCACCTACATCATCTCCTCAGTACTGTCCTCATCTACATCAACTCCTCAGTACTGTCCTCATCTACATCATCTCCTCAGTACTGTCCTCATCTACATCATCTCCTCAGTACTGTCCTCATCACCTACATCATCTCCTCAGTACTGTCCTCATCACCTACATCATCTCCTCAGTACTGTCCTCATCACCTACATCATCTCCTCAGTACTGTCCTCATCTACATCATCTCCTCAGTACTGTCCTCATCATCTACATCATCTCCTCAGTACTGTCCTCATCTACATCATCTCCTCAGTACTGTGCTCATCTACATCATCTCCTCAGTACTGTGCTCATCTACATCATCTCCTCAGTACTGTCCTCATCTACATCATCTCCTCAGTACTGTCCTCATCACCTACATAATCTCCTCAGTACTGTCCTCATCACCTACATCATCTCCTCAGTATTATCCTCATCTACATCATCTCCTCAGTTCTGTCCTCAGTTACATCATCTCCTCAGTACTGTGCTCATCTACATCATCTCCTCAGTACTGTGCTCATCTACATCATCTCCTCAGTACTGTCCTCTCCTACATCATCTTCTCAGTACTGTCCTCATCACCTACATAATCTCCTCAGTACTGTCCTCATCACCTACATCATCTCCTCAGTATTATCCTCATCTACATCATCTCCTCAGTTCTGTCCTCAGCTACATCATCTCCTCAGTTCTGTCCTCATCTACATCATCTCCTCAGTACTGTCCTCATCTACATCATCTCCTCAGTACTATCCTCATCTACATCATCTCCTCAGTTCTGTCCTCATATACATCATCTCCTCAGTACTGTCCTCATCTACATCATCTCCTCAGTTCTGTCCTCATCTACATCATCTCCCCAGTACTGTCCTCATCAGCTACATCATCTCCTCAGTACTGTCCTCATCTACATCATCTCCTCAGTACTGTCCTCATCTACATCATCTCCTCAGTACTGTCCTCACCTACATCATTTCCTCAGTACTGTCCTCACCTACATCATCTCCTCAGTACTGTCCTCACCTACATCATCTCCTCAGTACTGTCCTCACCTACATCATCTCCTCAGTACTGTCCTCATCTACATCATCTCCTCAGTACTGTCCTCATCTACATCATCTCCTCAGTACTGTCCTCACCTACATCATCTCCTCAGTACTGTCCTCATGTACATCATCTCCTCAGTACTGTCCTCATCTACATAATCTCCTCAGTACTGTCCTCATCTACATCATCTCCTCAGCACTGTCCTCATCACCTACATCATCTCCTCAGTACTGTCCTCACCTACATCATCTCCTCAGTACTGTCCTCATCACCTACATCATCTCCTCAGTACTGTCCTCACCTACATCATCTCCTCAGTACTGTCCTCACCTACATCATCTCCTCAGTACTGTCCTCACCTACATCATCTCCTCAGTACTGTCCTCATCTACATCATCTCCTCAGTACTGTCCTCACCTACATCATCTCCTCAGTACTGTCCTCATCTACATCATCTCCTCAGTACTGTCCTCATCTACATCATCTCCTCAGTACTGTCCTCATCACCTACATCATCTCCTCAGTACTGTCCTCATCACCTACATCATCTCCTCAGTACTGTCCTCATCTACATCATCTCCTCAGTCCTGTCCTCATCTACATCATCTCCTCAGTACTGTCCTCACCTACATCATCTCCTCAGTACTGTCCTCACCTACATCATCTCCTCAGTACTGTCCTCATCACCTACATCATCTCCTCAGTACTGTCCTCACCTACATCATCTCCTCAGTACTGTCCTCATCACCTACATCATCTCCTCAGTACTGTCCTCACCTACATCATCTCCTCAGTACTGTCCTCATCTACATCATCTCCTCAGTACTGTCCTCATCACCTACATCATCTCCTCAGTACTGTCCTCATCACCTACATCATCTCCTCAGTACTGTCCTCATCACCTACATCATCTCCTCAGTACTGTCCTCACCTACATCATCTCCTCAGTACTGTCCTCACCTACATCATCTCCTCAGTACTGTCCTCATCACCTACATCATCTCCTCAGTACTGTCCTCATCTACATCATCTCCTCAGTACTGTCCTCATCTACATCAACTCCTCAGTACTGTCCTCATCTACATCATCTCCTCAGTACTGTCCTCATCTACATCATCTCCTCAGTACTGTCCTCATCTACATCATCTCCTCAGTACTGTCCTCATCTACATCATCTCCTCAGTACTGTCCTCATCACCTACATCATCTCCTCAGTACTGTCCTCCTCACCTACATCATCTCCTCAGTACTGTCCTCATCTACATCATCTCCTCAGTCCTGTCCTCATCTACATCATCTCCTTAGTACTGTCCTCATCACCTACATCATCTCCTCAGTACTGTCCTCATCACCTACATCATCTCCTCAGTACTGTCCTCATCACCTACATCATCTCCTCAGTACTGTCCTCATAACCTACATCATCTCCTCAGTACTGTCCTCATCTACATAATCTCCTCAGTACTGTCCTCATCTACATCATCTCCTCAGCACTGTCCTCATCACCTACATCATCTCCTCAGTACTGTCCTCACCTACATCATCTCCTCAGTACTGTCCTCATCACCTACATCATCTCCTCAGTACTGTCCTCACCTACATCATCTCCTCAGTACTGTCCTCACCTACATCATCTCCTCAGTACTGTCCTCACCTACATCATCTCCTCAGTACTGTCCTCACCTACATCATCTCCTCAGTACTGTCCTCATCACCTACATCATCTCCTCAGTACTGTCCTCACCTACATCATCTCCTCAGTACTGTCCTCATCACCTACATCATCTCCTCAGTACTGTCCTCACCTACATCATCTCCTCAGTACTGTCCTCATCTACATCATCTCCTCAGTACTGTCCCCATCACCTACATCATCTCCTCAGTACTGTCTTCATCTACATCATCTCCTCAGTACTGTCCTCATCTACATCATCTCCTCAGTACTGTCCCCATCACCTACATCATCTCCTCAGTACTGTCTTCATCTACATCATCTCCTCAGTACTGTCCTCACCTACATCATCTCCTCAGTACTGTCCTCATCTACATCATCTCCTCAGTACTGTCCTCACCTACATCATCTCCTCAGTACTGTCCTCATCACCTACATCATCTCCTCAGTACTGTCCTCACCTACATCATCTCCTCAGTACTGTCCTCATCACCTACATCATCTCCTCAGTACTGTCCTCACCTACATCATCTCCTCAGTACTGTCCTCACCTACATCATCTCCTCAGTACTGTCCTCACCTACATCATCTCCTCAGTACTGTCCTCATCTACATCAACTCCTCAGTACTGTCCTCATCTACATCATCTCCTCAGTACTGTCCTCATCTACATCATCTCCTCAGTACTGTCCTCATCACCTACATCATCTCCTCAGTACTGTCCTCATCACCTACATCATCTCCTCAGTACTGTCCTCATCACCTACATCATCTCCTCAGTACTGTCCTCATCTACATCATCTCCTCAGTACTGTCCTCATCATCTACATCATCTCCTCAGTACTGTCCTCATCTACATCATCTCCTCAGTACTGTGCTCATCTACATCATCTCCTCAGTACTGTGCTCATCTACATCATCTCCTCAGTACTGTCCTCATCTACATCATCTCCTCAGTACTGTCCTCATCACCTACATAATCTCCTCAGTACTGTCCTCATCACCTACATCATCTCCTCAGTATTATCCTCATCTACATCATCTCCTCAGTTCTGTCCTCAGTTACATCATCTCCTCAGTACTGTGCTCATCTACATCATCTCCTCAGTACTGTGCTCATCTACATCATCTCCTCAGTACTGTCCTCTCCTACATCATCTTCTCAGTACTGTCCTCATCACCTACATAATCTCCTCAGTACTGTCCTCATCACCTACATCATCTCCTCAGTATTATCCTCATCTACATCATCTCCTCAGTTCTGTCCTCAGCTACATCATCTCCTCAGTTCTGTCCTCATCTACATCATCTCCTCAGTACTGTCCTCATCTACATCATCTCCTCAGTACTATCCTCATCTACATCATCTCCTCAGTTCTGTCCTCATATACATCATCTCCTCAGTACTGTCCTCATCTACATCATCTCCTCAGTTCTGTCCTCATCTACATCATCTCCCCAGTACTGTCCTCATCAGCTACATCATCTCCTCAGTACTGTCCTCATCTACATCATCTCCTCAGTACTGTCCTCATCTACATCATCTCCTCAGTACTGTCCTCACCTACATCATTTCCTCAGTACTGTCCTCACCTACATCATCTCCTCAGTACTGTCCTCACCTACATCATCTCCTCAGTACTGTCCTCACCTACATCATCTCCTCAGTACTGTCCTCATCTACATCATCTCCTCAGTACTGTCCTCATCTACATCATCTCCTCAGTACTGTCCTCACCTACATCATCTCCTCAGTACTGTCCTCATGTACATCATCTCCTCAGTACTGTCCTCATCTACATAATCTCCTCAGTACTGTCCTCATCTACATCATCTCCTCAGCACTGTCCTCATCACCTACATCATCTCCTCAGTACTGTCCTCACCTACATCATCTCCTCAGTACTGTCCTCATCACCTACATCATCTCCTCAGTACTGTCCTCACCTACATCATCTCCTCAGTACTGTCCTCACCTACATCATCTCCTCAGTACTGTCCTCATCTACATCATCTCCTCAGTACTGTCCTCACCTACATCATCTCCTCAGTACTGTCCTCATCTACATCATCTCCTCAGTACTGTCCTCATCTACATCATCTCCTCAGTACTGTCCTCATCACCTACATCATCTCCTCAGTACTGTCCTCATCACCTACATCATCTCCTCAGTACTGTCCTCATCTACATCATCTCCTCAGTCCTGTCCTCATCTACATCATCTCCTCAGTACTGTCCTCACCTACATCATCTCCTCAGTACTGTCCTCACCTACATCATCTCCTCAGTACTGTCCTCATCACCTACATCATCTCCTCAGTACTGTC
Source organism: Hyla sarda (assembly GCF_029499605.1). Classification (NCBI taxonomy): domain Eukaryota; kingdom Metazoa; phylum Chordata; class Amphibia; order Anura; family Hylidae; genus Hyla; species Hyla sarda. The sequence continues at coordinate 99,401 of NW_026611016.1, forward strand.
CTCACCTACATCATCTCCTCAGTACTGTCCTCATCACCTACATCATCTCCTCAGTACTGTCCTCACCTACATCATCTCCTCAGTACTGTCCTCATCTACATCATCTCCTCAGTACTGTCCTCATCACCTACATCATCTCCTCAGTACTGTCCTCATCACCTACATCATCTCCTCAGTACTGTCCTCATCACCTACATCATCTCCTCAGTACTGTCCTCACCTACATCATCTCCTCAGTACTGTCCTCACCTACATCATCTCCTCAGTACTGTCCTCATCACCTACATCATCTCCTCAGTACTGTCCTCATCTACATCATCTCCTCAGTACTGTCCTCATCTACATCAACTCCTCAGTACTGTCCTCATCTACATCATCTCCTCAGTACTGTCCTCATCTACATCATCTCCTCAGTACTGTCCTCATCTACATCATCTCCTCAGTACTGTCCTCATCTACATCATCTCCTCAGTACTGTCCTCATCACCTACATCATCTCCTCAGTACTGTCCTCCTCACCTACATCATCTCCTCAGTACTGTCCTCATCTACATCATCTCCTCAGTCCTGTCCTCATCTACATCATCTCCTTAGTACTGTCCTCATCACCTACATCATCTCCTCAGTACTGTCCTCATCACCTACATCATCTCCTCAGTACTGTCCTCATCACCTACATCATCTCCTCAGTACTGTCCTCATAACCTACATCATCTCCTCAGTACTGTCCTCATCTACATAATCTCCTCAGTACTGTCCTCATCTAAATCATCTCCTCAGCACTGTCCTCATCACCTACATCATCTCCTCAGTACTGTCCTCACCTACATCATCTCCTCAGTACTGTCCTCATCACCTACATCATCTCCTCAGTACTGTCCTCACCTACATCATCTCCTCAGTACTGTCCTCACCTACATCATCTCCTCAGTACTGTCCTCACCTACATCATCTCCTCAGTACTGTCCTCACCTACATCATCTCCTCAGTACTGTCCTCATCACCTACATCATCTCCTCAGTACTGTCCTCACCTACATCATCTCCTCAGTACTGTCCTCATCACCTACATCATCTCCTCAGTACTGTCCTCACCTACATCATCTCCTCAGTACTGTCCTCATCTACATCATCTCCTCAGTACTGTCCCCATCACCTACATCATCTCCTCAGTACTGTCTTCATCTACATCATCTCCTCAGTACTGTCCTCATCTACATCATCTCCTCAGTACTGTCCCCATCACCTACATCATCTCCTCAGTACTGTCTTCATCTACATCATCTCCTCAGTACTGTCCTCATCTACATCATCTCCTCAGTACTGTCCCCATCACCTACATCATCTCCTCAGTACTGTCTTCATCTACATCATCTCCTCAGTACTGTCCTCATCTACATCATCTCCTCAGTACTGTCCTCATCACCTACATCATCTCCTCAGTACTGTCCTCATCACCTACATCATCTCCTCAGTACTGTCCTCATAACCTACATCATCTCCTCAGTACTGTCCTCATCTACATAATCTCCTCAGTACTGTCCTCATCTACATCATCTCCTCAGCACTGTCCTCATCACCTACATCATCTCCTCAGTACTGTCCTCACCTACATCATCTCCTCAGTACTGTCCTCATCACCTACATCATCTCCTCAGTACTGTCCTCACCTACATCATCTCCTCAGTACTGTCCTCACCTACATCATCTCCTCAGTACTGTCCTCACCTACATCATCTCCTCAGTACTGTCCTCACCTACATCATCTCCTCAGTACTGTCCTCATCACCTACATCATCTCCTCAGTACTGTCCTCACCTACATCATCTCCTCAGTACTGTCCTCATCACCTACATCATCTCCTCAGTACTGTCCTCACCCTACATCATCTCCTCAGTACTGTCCTCATCTACATCATCTCCTCAGTACTGTCCCCATCACCTACATCATCTCCTCAGTACTGTCTTCATCTACATCATCTCCTCAGTACTGTCCTCATCTACATCATCTCCTCAGTACTGTCCCCATCACCTACATCATCTCCTCAGTACTGTCTTCATCTACATCATCTCCTCAGTACTGTCCTCACCTACATCATCTCCTCAGTACTGTCCTCATCTACATCATCTCCTCAGTACTGTCCTCACCTACATCATCTCCTCAGTACTGTCCTCATCACCTACATCATCTCCTCAGTACTGTCCTCACCTACATCATCTCCTCAGTACTGTCCTCATCACCTACATCATCTCCTCAGTACTGTCCTCACCTACATCATCTCCTCAGTACTGTCCTCACCTACATCATCTCCTCAGTACTGTCCTCACCTACATCATCTCCTCAGTACTGTCCTCATCTACATCAACTCCTCAGTACTGTCCTCATCTACATCATCTCCTCAGTACTGTCCTCATCTACATCATCTCCTCAGTACTGTCCTCATCACCTACATCATCTCCTCAGTACTGTCCTCATCACCTACATCATCTCCTCAGTACTGTCCTCATCACCTACATCATCTCCTCAGTACTGTCCTCATCTACATCATCTCCTCAGTACTGTCCTCATCATCTACATCATCTCCTCAGTACTGTCCTCATCTACATCATCTCCTCAGTACTGTGCTCATCTACATCATCTCCTCAGTACTGTGCTCATCTACATCATCTCCTCAGTACTGTCCTCATCTACATCATCTCCTCAGTACTGTCCTCATCACCTACATAATCTCCTCAGTACTGTCCTCATCACCTACATCATCTCCTCAGTATTATCCTCATCTACATCATCTCCTCAGTTCTGTCCTCAGTTACATCATCTCCTCAGTACTGTGCTCATCTACATCATCTCCTCAGTACTGTGCTCATCTACATCATCTCCTCAGTACTGTCCTCTCCTACATCATCTTCTCAGTACTGTCCTCATCACCTACATAATCTCCTCAGTACTGTCCTCATCACCTACATCATCTCCTCAGTATTATCCTCATCTACATCATCTCCTCAGTTCTGTCCTCAGCTACATCATCTCCTCAGTTCTGTCCTCATCTACATCATCTCCTCAGTACTGTCCTCATCTACATCATCTCCTCAGTACTATCCTCATCTACATCATCTCCTCAGTTCTGTCCTCATATACATCATCTCCTCAGTACTGTCCTCATCTACATCATCTCCTCAGTTCTGTCCTCATCTACATCATCTCCCCAGTACTGTCCTCATCAGCTACATCATCTCCTCAGTACTGTCCTCATCTACATCATCTCCTCAGTACTGTCCTCATCTACATCATCTCCTCAGTACTGTCCTCACCTACATCATTTCCTCAGTACTGTCCTCACCTACATCATCTCCTCAGTACTGTCCTCACCTACATCATCTCCTCAGTACTGTCCTCACCTACATCATCTCCTCAGTACTGTCCTCATCTACATCATCTCCTCAGTACTGTCCTCATCTACATCATCTCCTCAGTACTGTCCTCACCTACATCATCTCCTCAGTACTGTCCTCATGTACATCATCTCCTCAGTACTGTCCTCATCTACATAATCTCCTCAGTACTGTCCTCATCTACATCATCTCCTCAGCACTGTCCTCATCACCTACATCATCTCCTCAGTACTGTCCTCACCTACATCATCTCCTCAGTACTGTCCTCATCACCTACATCATCTCCTCAGTACTGTCCTCACCTACATCATCTCCTCAGTACTGTCCTCACCTACATCATCTCCTCAGTACTGTCCTCATCTACATCATCTCCTCAGTACTGTCCTCACCTACATCATCTCCTCAGTACTGTCCTCATCTACATCATCTCCTCAGTACTGTCCTCATCTACATCATCTCCTCAGTACTGTCCTCATCACCTACATCATCTCCTCAGTACTGTCCTCATCACCTACATCATCTCCTCAGTACTGTCCTCATCTACATCATCTCCTCAGTCCTGTCCTCATCTACATCATCTCCTCAGTACTGTCCTCACCTACATCATCTCCTCAGTACTGTCCTCACCTACATCATCTCCTCAGTACTGTCCTCATCACCTACATCATCTCCTCAGTACTGTCCTCACCTACATCATCTCCTCAGTACTGTCCTCATCACCTACATCATCTCCTCAGTACTGTCCTCACCTACATCATCTCCTCAGTACTGTCCTCATCTACATCATCTCCTCAGTACTGTCCTCATCACCTACATCATCTCCTCAGTACTGTCCTCATCACCTACATCATCTCCTCAGTACTGTCCTCATCACCTACATCATCTCCTCAGTACTGTCCTCACCTACATCATCTCCTCAGTACTGTCCTCACCTACATCATCTCCTCAGTACTGTCCTCATCACCTACATCATCTCCTCAGTACTGTCCTCATCTACATCATCTCCTCAGTACTGTCCTCATCTACATCAACTCCTCAGTACTGTCCTCATCTACATCATCTCCTCAGTACTGTCCTCATCTACATCATCTCCTCAGTACTGTCCTCATCTACATCATCTCCTCAGTACTGTCCTCATCTACATCATCTCCTCAGTACTGTCCTCATCACCTACATCATCTCCTCAGTACTGTCCTCCTCACCTACATCATCTCCTCAGTACTGTCCTCATCTACATCATCTCCTCAGTCCTGTCCTCATCTACATCATCTCCTTAGTACTGTCCTCATCACCTACATCATCTCCTCAGTACTGTCCTCATCACCTACATCATCTCCTCAGTACTGTCCTCATCACCTACATCATCTCCTCAGTACTGTCCTCATAACCTACATCATCTCCTCAGTACTGTCCTCATCTACATAATCTCCTCAGTACTGTCCTCATCTAAATCATCTCCTCAGCACTGTCCTCATCACCTACATCATCTCCTCAGTACTGTCCTCACCTACATCATCTCCTTAGTACTGTCCTCATCACCTACATCATCTCCTCAGTACTGTCCTCACCTACATCATCTCCTCAGTACTGTCCTCACCTACATCATCTCCTCAGTACTGTCCTCACCTACATCATCTCCTCAGTACTGTCCTCACCTACATCATCTCCTCAGTACTGTCCTCATCACCTACATCATCTCCTCAGTACTGTCCTCACCTACATCATCTCCTCAGTACTGTCCTCATCACCTACATCATCTCCTCAGTACTGTCCTCACCTACATCATCTCCTCAGTACTGTCCTCATCTACATCATCTCCTCAGTACTGTCCCCATCACCTACATCATCTCCTCAGTACTGTCTTCATCTACATCATCTCCTCAGTACTGTCCTCATCTACATCATCTCCTCAGTACTGTCCCCATCACCTACATCATCTCCTCAGTACTGTCTTCATCTACATCATCTCCTCAGTACTGTCCTCATCTACATCATCTCCTCAGTACTGTCCTCATTAGTGTTGAGCGGCATAGGCCATATTCGAATTCGCGAATATTCGCGAATATATGGACGAATATTCGTCATAAATTCGCGAATATTCGCATATTCGTTATATTCTTGTTTTATTTTCGCATATGCGAATATTCGCATATGCGAAAATTTACATAAGTGAATATCGGCATATACAAAATTAACACACGCGTAAATTCGCATATGCGAAAATTAGCATATGTTAATGTTCGCATATGCGAATTTTCGCACGCCAGTCTCACACAGTAGTATTACAGCCTTCTTTACACCACACAAGCTGGAAGCAGAGAGGGGTGATCACTGTGATGTGTACTGTGAAGAAAAAAAAAAAAAAAAACGAATATTCGTAATTACGAATATATAGCGCTATATTCGCGAAATTCGCGAATTCGCGAATATGCGATATTCGCGAATAATATTCGAATTGCGAATATTCGCGAGCAACACTAGTCCTCATCACCTACATCATCTCCTCAGTACTGTCTTCATCTACATCATCTCCTCAGTACTATCCTCATCTACATCATCTCCTCAGTTCTGTCCTCATCTACATCATCTCCTCAGTTCTGTCCTCATCTACATCATCTCCTCAGTACTGTCCTCATCTACATCATCTCCTCAATACTTTCCTCATCTACATCATCTCCTCAGTACTGTCCTCATCTACATCATCTCCTCAGTACTGTCCTCACCTACATCATCTCCTCAGTACTGTCCTCACCTACATAATCTCCTCAGTACTGTCCTCATCTACATCATCTCCTCAGTACTGTCCTCATCTACATCATATCCTCAGTACTGTCCTCATCACCTACATCATCTCCTCAGTACTGTCCTCACCTACATCATCTCCTCAGTACTGTCCTCATCTACATCATCTCCTCAGTACTGTCCTCACCTACATCATCTCCTCAGTACTGTCCTCACCTACATCATCCCCTCAGTACTGTCCTCACCTACATCATCTCCTCAGTACTGTCCTCACCTTCATCCTCTCCTCAGTACTGTCCTCATCTACATCATCTCCTCAGTACTGTCCTCATCTACATCATCTCCTCAGTACTATCCTCATCATCTACATCATCTCCTCAGTATTGTCCTCATCACCTACATCATCTCCTCAGTACTGTCCTCATCTACATCATCTCCTCAGTTCTGTCCTCATCTACATCATCTCCCCAGTACTGTCCTCATCACCTACATCATCTCCTCAGTACTGTCCTCATCTACATTATCTCCTCAGTACTGTCCTCATCTACATCATCTCCTCAGTACTGTCCTCATCTACATCATCTCCTCAGTACTGTCCTCATCAACTACATCATCTCCTCAGTACTGTCCTCATCACCTACATCATCTCCTCAGTACTGTCCTCATCACCTACATCATCTCCTCAGTACTGTCCTCATCTACATCATCTCCTCAGTACTGTCCTCATGACCTACATCATCTCCTCAGTACTGTCCTCATCACCTACATCATCTCCTCAGTACTGTCCTCATCTACATCATCTCCTCAGTACTGTCCAAATCTACATCATCTCCTCAGTACTGTCCTCACCTACATCATCTCCTCAGTACTGTCCTCACCTACATAATCTCCTCAGTACTGTCCTCATCTACATCATCTCCTCAGTACTGTCCTCATCTACATCATCTCCTCAGTACTGTCCTCACCTACAGGATCTCATCAGTACTGTCCTCATCTACATCATCTCCTCAGTACTGTCCTCATCTACATCATCTCCTCAGTACTGTCCTCACCTACATCATCTCCTCAGTACTGTCCTCATCTACATCATCTCCTCAGTACTGTCCTCATCTACATCATCTCCTCAGTACTGTCCTCACCTACAGGATCTCATCAGTACTGTCCTCATCTACATCATCTCCTCAGTACTGTCCTCATCTACATCATCTCCTCAGTACTGTCCTCATCTACATCATTTCCTCAGTACTGTCCTCATCTACATCATCTCCTCAGTACTGTCCTCACCTACATCATCTCCTCAGTACTGTCCTCATCTACATCATCTCCTCAGTACTGTCCTCATCTACATCATCTCCTCAGTACTGTCCTCATCCACATCATCTCCTCAGTACTGTCCTCATCTACATCATTTCCTCAGTACTGTCCTCATCTACATCATCTCCTCAGTACTGTCCTCACCTACATCATCTCCTCAGTACTGTCCTCACCTACATCATCTCCTCAGTTCTGTCCTCATCTACAGCATCTCCCCAGTACTGTCCTCATCACCTACATCATCTCCTCAGTACTGTCCTCATCTACATTATCTCCTCAGTACTGTCCTCATCTACATCATCTCCTCAGTACTGTCCTCATCTACATCATCTCCTCAGTACTGTCCTCATCTACATGATCTCCTCAGTACTGTCCTCATCTACATAATCTCCTCAGTACTGTCCTCACCTACATCATCTCCTCAGTACTGTCCTCACCTACATCATCTCCTCAGTACTGTCCTCACCTACATCATCTCCTCAGTACTGTCCTCACCATCTACATCATCTCCTCAGTACTGTCCTCACCTACATCATCTCCTCAGTACTGTCCTCATCACCTACATCATCTCCTCAGTACTGTCCTCATCTACATCATCTCCTCAGTACTGTCCAAATCTACATCATCTCCTCAGTACTGTCCTCAGCTACATCATCTCCTCAGTACTGTCCTCACCTACATAATCTCCTCAGTACTGTCCTCATCTACATCATCTTCTCAGTACTGTCCTCATCTACATCATCTCCTCAGTACTGTCCTCACCTACAGGATCTCATCAGTACTGTCCTCATCTACATCATCTCCTCAGTACTGTCCTCACCTACATCATCTCCTCAGTACTGTCCTCATCTACATCATCTCCTCAGTACTGTCCTCATCTACATGATCTCCTCAGTACTTTCCTCACCTACAGGATCTCATCAGTACTGTCCTCATCTACATCATCTCCTCAGTACTGTCTTCATCTACATCATCTCATCAGTACTGTCCTCATCTACATCATTTCCTCAGTACTGTCCTCATCTACATCATCTCCTCAGTACTGTCCTCACCTACATCATCTCCTCAGTACTGTCCTCATCTACATCATCTCCTCAGTACTGTCCTCATCTACATCATCTCCTCAGTACTGTCCTCATCTACATCATCTCCTCAGTACTGTCCTCATCTACATCATTTCCTCAGTACTGTCCTCATCTACATCATCTCCTCAGTACTGTCCTCACCTACATCATCTCCTCAGTACTGTCCTCGTCACCTACATCATCTCCTCAGTACTGTCCTCGTCACCTATATCATCTCCTCAGTACTGTCCTCACCTACATCATCTCCTCAGTACTGTCCTCACCTACATCATCTCCTCAGTACTGTCCTCATCACCTACATCATCTCCTCAGTACTGTCCTCACCTACATCATCTCCTCAGTACTGTCCTCACCATCTACATCATCTCCTCAGTACAGTCCGCACCATCTACATCATCTCCTCAGTACTGTCCTCATCATCGACATCATCTCCTCAGTACTGTCCTCACCTACATCATCTCCTCAGTACTGTCCTCACCACCTACATCATCTCCTCAGTACTGTCCTCACTTACATCATCTCTTCAGTACTGTCCTCACCTACATCATCTCCTCAGTACTGTCCTCACCATCTACATCATTTCCTCAGTACTGTCCTCATCACATACATCATCTCCTCAGTACTGTCCTCATCACCTACATCATCTCCTCAGTACTGTCCTCATCACCTACATCATCTCCTCAGTACTGTCCTCACCTACATCATCTCCTCAGTACTGTCCTCACCATCTACATCATCTCCTCAGTACTGTCCTCACCTACATAATCTCCTCTGTACTGTCCTCACCATCTACATAATTTCCTCAGTACTGTCCTCATCTACATCATCTCCTCAGTACTGTCCTCACCACCTACATCATCTCCTCAGTACTGTCCTCACTTACATCATCTCTTCAGTACTGTCCTCACCTACATCATCTCCTCAGTACTGTCCTCACCATCTACATCATTTCCTCAGTACTGTCCTCATCACCTACATCTTCTCCTCAGTACTGTCCTCATCTACATCATCTCCTCAGTACTGTCCTCATCACCTACATCATCTCCTCAGTACTGTCCTAATCTACATCATCTCCTCAGTACTGTCCTCACCGAAATCATCTCCTCAGTACTGTCCTCACCACATACATCATCTACTCAGTACTGTCCTCATCACCTACATCATCTCCCCAGTACTGTCCTCATCACCTACATCATCTCCTCAGTACTGTCCTCACCTACATCATCTCCTCAGTACTGTCCTCACAATCTACATCATCTCCTCAGTACTGTCCTCACCACCTACATCATCTCCTCAGTATTGTCCTCACTTACATCATCTCCTCAGTACTGTCCTCACCTACATCATCTCCTCAGTACTGTCCTCACCATCTACATCATTTCCTCAGTACTGTCCTCATCACCTACCACATCTCCTCAATACTGTCCTCACCTACATCATCTCCTCAGTACTGTCCTCATCACCTACATCATCTCCTCAGTACTGTCCTCACCTACATCATCTCCTCAGTACTGTCCTCATCTACATCATCTCCTCAGTACTGTCCTCACCTACATCATCTCCTCAGTACTGTCCTCATCTACATCATCTCCTCAGTACTGTCCTCATCTACATCATCTCCTCAGTACTGTTCTCATCTACATCATCTCCTCAGTACTGTCCTCATCTACATCATCTCCTCAGTACTGTTCTCATCTACATCATCTCCTCAGTACTGTCCTCATCACCTTCATCATTTCTGGCTGCCCCATAATAGTCGTTCCCAATTACAGCGTCACATTCAGAGGGGACATATCACAGGTTCATGCTGCCCAAACGATATTTAACTTGGACAGACAGAATCATCCTGGGACACTATGAATTCCTCTGACACATCCTACTTGACAAACTGCGCTGAGACCAGGGTGACTAATCCTCAGAAAGGGGGGGTCGTCACTGTATGGTGGTAATGGTAGTGGACAGTATGATGGTATTAGTCACTGCGGAATTATGTGTCTAATCCCTAACCTGTGATAACATTCATACACTGCATATGTCTTTGTTATATGGTTATGACAGGAATTTTTTATGGATCTTTTCATAATAAATCAGCCCATGAAGAGGTTGGGGGTATCCTGGGGCTAACCTCGTGCCCACAGCAGTCCGTTTTCTGGTTTATGGAGAATGTAAAAGTAAATAATACTGGTCAGAGTCTACCTCGGGGGGCTGGTCAGATTCTACCTCGTGGGGCTGGTCAGAGTCTACCTCGTGGGGCTGGTCAGAGTCTACCTCGTGGGGCTGGTCAGAGTCTACCTCGGGGGGGCTGGTCAGAGTCTGTCTTAGGAACTGATCACAGCATCATCCACCCTTAGCCCTCCCCTTCATCCACATATAACCCTCCCTTTCAATCCCCCATACCCCTTCCCTTCATGCATCCATATCCCTCTTCTTCATCATTCCATACTCCTCCCCTTCATCCATTCCTCTCCCTTATCCACCCATATTCCTCCTCTTCATCCTCCTATACCCCTCCACTTCATCCCCCCATACCCCTCTCCTTCATCCTCCCACACCCCTCCCTTTCATCCCCTCTCCCCTTCTTCCATTTATACCCCTCAACTTAAACTACCCATACCCTTCCCCTTTATCCACTTCATCCCCTCATACCCCTCCTCTTCATCCTCCCATACCCCTCCCCTTCTTCCATTGATACCCCTGCTCTTCATCCACCCATACCCCTCCTCTTCATCCACCCGTACCCCTCCTCTTCATCCTCCCATACCCCTCCCCTTCTTCCATTGATACCCCTGCTCTTCATCCACCCATACCCTTCCTCTTCATCCACCCGTATCCCTCCTCTTCATCCACCCGTACCCCTCCCCTTCATCCTCTTCATCCACCCATACCCCTCCTCTTCATCCACCTATACCCCTCCCCTTCATTCACTTCATCCCCTCATACCCCTCCCCTTCATCTACCCTTACCCCTCCCCTTCTTCCATTGATACTCCTCCTCTTCATCCACCCATACCCCTCCTCTTCATCCACCCGTTCCCCTCCCCTTCATCCACCCGTACCCCTCCCCTTCTTCCATTGATACCCCCTCCTCTTCATCCACCCGTACCCCTCCCCTTCATCCACCCGTACCCCTCCCCTTCATCCACCCGTACCCCTCCCTTCATCCCCCCATATCCCTCCCCTTCTTCCATTCGTACCGCTCCTCTTCATCCACCCGTACCCCTCCTCTTCATCCACCCGTACCCTTCCCCTTCATCCTCTTCATCCACCCATACCCCTCCTCTTAATCCACCTATACCCCTCCCCTTCATTCACTTCATCCCCTCATACCCCTCCCCTTCATCTACCCATACCTCTCCACTTCATACCCCCCATTATCTGGTCATGCGCCTTAGTTTTGCTATTCTTTCCATTCAGTATATTATTGCACCAATATGGCACAGGACCGTTCTAGGATAGTGTTCGGTGTAGGGCACAGTTAGGGATAGGTTGAGGGGCAGCCATAAGGGGGAGTGTGGAAACGTCTGGGCCATGGATGGGGGTTTGATCTCCTGTGATCTCAGTCATTGTACAATGAGATGATCAGCACCCTCAGGGTTCACCTCTGGTTAATCCTTTACTCAATAATACATCTACGGGTGCAAAGTGCGGCATCGGGATAGAGATAACCCTATCAGCCGGGCCGGGGAGAGATATCACCCGCACAGCTTCACTGACACAACGTGGCAGCATGACCACGTGCAGGATGGAAACCTCATCATATGGATGGAGATGAGGGAAAATTCTATGAATCCGTCCCAGAGGGAACCGATGGCCGAAACTGATAGTAGAGACCCTCACTGAGGGGACGACCAGACAGGGATCTAACGGGTTAATAATAACAATTCTTTATTTATACAGATTCTGCAGCACTGTCCCTACTGGGGAGACACTGGGGTACACTGAGAAAACCCACCAAACACAGAGAGAACATACAAACTCCCTGCAGATGTGGTCCTTCATGGGATTCCCAGTGCTTCAAGCAAACGGTGCCAACCACTGAGCCACCATATAATGCTAACCACTGAGCCACCATATAATGCTAACCACTGAGCCACCATATAATGCTAACCACTGAGCCACCATATAATGCTAACCACTGACCCACCATATAATGCTAACCACTGAGCCACCATATAATGCTAACCACTGAGCCACCATATAATGCTAACCACTGAGCCACCACATAATGCTAACCACTGAGCCACCATATAATGCTAACCACTGAGCCACCATATAATGCTAACCACTGAGCCACCATATAATGCTAACCAATGAGCAACGACATAATGCTAACCACTGAGCCACCATATAATGCTAACCAATGAGCCACCATTTAATGCTAACCAATGAGCCAACATATCATGCTCACCAATGAGCCACCATTTAATGCTAACCACTGAGCCACCACATAATACTAACCACTGAGCCAACATATCATGCTCACCAATGAGCCACCATTTAATGGTAACCACTGAGCCACCATTTAATGCTAACCACTGAGCACTGTATAATACTAACCACTGAGCACTGTATAATATACTAACCACTGAGCACCGTATAATATACAAACCACTGAGCACTGTATTATATACTAACCACTGAGCACTGTATAATACTGACCACTGAGCACTGTATAATATACTAACCACTGAGCACTGTATAATATACTAACCACTGAGCACTGTATAATATACTAACCACTGAGCACTGTATAATATACTAACCACTGAGCACTGTATAATACTAACCACTGAGCACTGTATAATATACTAACCACTGAGCACCGTATAATACTAACCACTGAGCACTGTATAATACTAACCACTGAGCACTGTATAATATGATAACCACTGAGCACTGTATAATACTAACCACTGAGCACTGTATAATACTAACCACTGAGCACTGTATAATATACTAACCACTGAGCACTGCATAATATACTAACCACTGAGCGCTGTATAATATACTAACCACTGAGCGCTGTATAATATACTAACCACTGAGCACTGTATAATATACTAACCACTGAGCACTGTATAATATACTAACCACTGAGCACTGTATAATACTAACCACTGAGCACTGTATAATATACTAACCACTGAACACTGTATAATACTAACCACTGAGCAGTGTATAATATACTAACCACTGAGCACTGTGTAATATACTAACCACTGAGCACTGTATAATATACTAACCACTGAGCACTGTATAATATACTAACCACTGAGCACTATATAATATACTAACCACTGAGCACTGTATAATACTAACCACTGAGCACTGTATAATATACTAACCACTGAGCACTGTATAATATACTAACCACTGAGCACTGTATAATACTAACCACTGAGCACTGTATAATATACTAACCACTGAGCACTGTATAATATACTAACCACTAAGCACTGTATAATACTAACCACAGAGCACTGTATAATATACTAACCACTGAGCACTGTATAATACTAACCACTGAGCACTGTATAATATACTAACCACTGAGCACTGTATAATACACTAACCACTGAGCACTGTATAATATACTAACCACTGAGCACTGTATAATACTAACCACTGAGCACTGTATAATATACTAACCACTGAGCACTGTATAATATACTAACCACTGAGCACTGTATAATACTAACCACTGAGCACTGTATAATATACTAACCACTGAGCAGTGTATAATACTAACCACTGAGCACTGTATAATACTAACCACTGAGCACTGTATAATATACTAACCACTGAGCACTGTATAATATACTAACCACTGAGCACTGTATAATATACTAACCACTGAGCACTGTATAATACTAACCACTGAGCACTGTATAATATACTAACCACTGAGCACTGTATAATATACTAACCACTGAGCACTGTATAATACTAACCACTGAGCACTGTATAATATACTAACCACTGAGCACTGTATAATATACTAACCACTGAGCACTGTATAATATACTAACCACTGAGCACTGTATAATATACTAACCACTGAGCACTGTATAATATACTAACCACTGAGCACTGTACAATACTAACCACTGAGCACTGTATAATATACTAACCACTGAGCACTGTATAATATACTAACCACTGAGCAATGTATAATATACTAACCACTGAGCACTGTATAATACTAACCACTGAGCACTGTATAATATACTAACCACTGAGCACTGTATAATATACTAACCACTGAGCACTGTATAATATACTAACCACTGAGCACTGTATAATACTAACCACTGAGCACTATATAATATACTAACCACTGAGCACTGTATAATACTAACCACTGAGCACTGTATAATATACTAACCACTGAGCACTGTATAATATACTAACCACTGAGCATTGTATAATACTAACCACTGAGCACTGTATAACATACTAACCACTGAGCACTATATAATACTAACCACTGAGCACTGTATAATATACTAACCACTGAGCACTGTATAATACTAACCACTAAGCACTGTATAATACTAACCACTGAGCACTGTATAATACTAACCACTGAGCCAACATATCATGCTCACCAAAGAGCCACCATTTAATGGTAACCACTGAGCACTGTATAATATACTAACCACTGAGCACTGTATAATATACTAACCACTGAGCACCGTATAATATACTAACAACTGAACACTGTATAATATACTAACCACTGAGCACTGTATAATATACTAACCACTGAGCACTGTATAATACTAACCACTGAGCACTGTATAATATACTAACCACTGAGCACCGTATAATACTAACCACTGAGCACTGTATAATACTAACCACTGAGCACTGTATAATTTATTAACCACTGAGCACTGTATAATACTAACCACTGAGCACTGTATAATATACTAACCACAGAGCACTGTATAATATACTAACCACTGAGCACTGTATAATACTAACCACTGAGCAATGTATAACATACTAACCACTGAGCACTGTATAATACTAACCACTGAGCACTGTATAATATACTAACCACTGAGCACTGTATAATATACTAACCACTGAGCACTGTATAATATACTAACCACTGAGCACTGTATAATACTAACCACTGAGCACTGTATAATATACTAACCACTAAGCACTGTATAATATACTAACCACTGAGCACTGTATAATATACTAACCACTGAACACTGTATAATATACTAACCACTGAACACTGTATAATACTAACCACTGAGCACTGTATAATATACTAACCACTGAACACTGTATAATATACTAACCACTGAACACTGTATAATACTAACCACTGAACACTGTATAATATACTAACCACTGAGCACTGTATAATATACTAACCACTGAGCACTGTATAATATACTAACCACTGAGCACCGTATCATATACTAACCACTGAACACTGTATAATATACTAACCACTGAGCACTGTATAATATACTAACCACTGAGCACCGTATAATACTAACCACTGAGCACTGTATAATACTAACCACTGAGCACTGTATAATATGATAACCACTGAGCACTGTATAATACTAACCACTGAGCACTGTATAATATACTAACCACTGAGCACTGTATAATACTAACCACTGAGCACTGTATAATATACTAACCACTGAGCACTGTATAATATACTAACCACTGAGCACTGTATAATATACTAACCACTGAGCACTGTATAATACTAACCACTGAGCACTGTATAATATACTAACCACTGAGCACTGTATAATATACTAACCACTGAGCACTGTATAATATACTAACCACTGAGCACTGTATAATACTAACCACTGAGCACTGTATAATATACTAACCACTGAGCACTGTATAATACTAACCACTGAGCACTGTATAATATACTAACCACTGAGCACTGTATAATACTAACCACTGAGCACTGTATAATATACTAACCACTGAGCACTGTATAATATACTAACCACTGAGCACTGTATAATACTAACCACTGAGCACTGTATAATATACTAACCACTGAGCACTGTATAATACTAACCACTGAGCACTGTATAATATACTAACCACTGAGCACTGTATAATATACTAACCACTGAGCACTGTATAATACTAACCACTGAACACTGTATAATATACTAACCACTGAGCACTGTATAATACTAACCACTGAGCACTGTATAATATACTAACCACTGAACACTGTATAATACTAACCACTGAACACTGTATAATATATTAACCACTGAGCACTGTATAATATACTAACCACTGAGCACTGTATAATATACTAACCACTGAGCACCGTATAATATACTAACCACTGAGCACTGTATAATATACTAACCACTGAGCACTGTATAATATACTAACCACTGAGCACCGTATAATACTAACCACTGAGCACTGTATAATACTAACCACTGAGCACTGTATAATATGATAACCACTGAGCACTGTATAATACTAACCACTGAGCACTGTATAATACTAACCACAGAGCACTGTATAATATACTAACCACTGAGCACTGTATAATATACTAACCACTGAGCACTGTATAATACTAACCACTGAGCACTGTATAATATACTAACCACTGAGCACTGTATAATATACTAACCACTGAGCACTGTATAATATACTAACCACTGAGCACTGTATATTATACTAACCACTAAGCACTGTATAATACTAACCACAGAGCACTGTATAATATACTAACCACTGAGCACTGTATAATATAATAACCACTGAGCACTGTATAATACTAACCACTGAGCACTGTATAATATACTAACCACTGAGCACTGTATAATATACTAACCACTGAGCACTGTATAATACTAACCACTGAGCACTGTATAATATACTAACCACTGAGCACTGTATAATACTAACCACTGAGCACTGTATAATATACTAACCACTGAGCACTGTATAATACTAACCACTGAGCACTATATAATATACTAACCACTGAGCACTGTATAATACTAACCACTGAGCACTGTATAATATACTAACCACTGAGCACTGTATAATATACTAACCACTGAGCATTGTATAATACTAACCACTGAGCACTGTATAACATACTAACCACTGAGCACTATATAATACTAACCACTGAGCACTGTATAATATACTAACCACTGAGCACTGTATAATACTAACCACTAAGCACTGTATAATACTAACCACTGAGCACTGTATAATATACTAACCACTGAGCACTGTATAATATACTAACCACTGAGCACTGTATAATACTAACCACTGAGCACTGTATAATATACTAACCACTGAGCACTGTATAATACTAACCACTGAGCACTGTATAATATACTAACCACTGAGCACTGTATAATACTAACCACTGAACACTGTATAATATACTAACCACTGAGCACTGTATAATACTAACCACTGAGCACTGTATAATATACTAACCACTGAACACTGTATAATACTAACCACTGAACACTGTATAATATACTAACCACTGAGCACTGTATAATATACTAACCACTGAGCACTGTATAATATACTAACCACTGAGCACCGTATAATATACTAACCACTGAGCACTGTATAATATACTAACCACTGAGCACTGTATAATATACTAACCACTGAGCACCGTATAATACTAACCACTGAGCACTGTATAATACTAACCACTGAGCACTGTATAATATGATAACCACTGAGCACTGTATAATACTAACCACTGAGCACTGTATAATACTAACCACAGAGCACTGTATAATATACAAACCACTGAGCACTGTATAATATACTAACCACTGAGCACTGTATAATACTAACCACTGAGCACTGTATAATATACTAACCACTGAGCACTGTATAATATACTAACCACTGAGCACTGTATAATATACTAACCACTGAGCACTGTATATTATACTAACCACTAAGCACTGTATAATACTAACCACAGAGCACTGTATAATATACTAACCACTGAGCACTGTATAATATAATAACCACTGAGCACTGTATAATATACTAATCACTGAGCACCGTATAATATACTAACCACTGAGCACTGTATAATATACTAACCACTGAGCACTGTATAATACTAACCACTGAGCACTGTATAATATACTAACCACTGAGCACTGTATAATATTAACCACTGAGCACTGTATAATATACTAACCACTGAGCACTGTATAATACTAACCACTGAGCACTGTATAATACTAACCACTGAGCACTGTATAATATACTAACCACTGAGCACTGTATAATATACTAACCACTGAGCACTGTATAATACTAACCACTGAGCACTGTATAATACTAACCACTGAGCACTGTATAATATACTAACCACTGAGCACTGTATAATACTAACCACTGAGCACTGTATAATATACTAACCACTGAGCACTGTATAATACTAACCACTGAGCACTATATAATATACTAACCACTGAGCACTGTATAATACTAACCACTGAGCACTGTATAATATACTAACCACTGAGCACTGTATAATATACTAACCACTGAGCATTGTATAATACTAACCACTGAGCACTGTATAACATACTAACCACTGAGCACTATATAATACTAACCACTGAGCACTGTATAATATACTAACCACTGAGCACTGTATAATACTAACCACTAAGCACTGTATAATACTAACCACTGAGCACTGTATAATACTAACCACTGAGCCAACATATCATGCTCACCAAAGAGCCACCATTTAATGGTAACCACTGAGCACTGTATAATATACTAAACACTGAGCACTGTATAATACTAACCACTGAGCACTGTATAATATACTAACCACTGAGCACCGTATAATATACTAACCACTGAGCACTGTATAATATACTAACCACTGAGCACTGTATAATATACTAACCACTGAGCACTGTATAATATACTAACCATTGAGCACAGTATAATATACTAACCACTGAGCACTGTATAATATACTAACCACTGAGCACTGTATAATATACTAACCACTGAGCACTGTATAATATACTAACCACTGAGCACTTTATAATATTAACCACTGAGCACTGTATAATATACTAACCACTGAGCAGTGTATAATATACTAACCACTGAGCACTGTATAATATACTAACCACTGAGCACTGTATAATATTCTAACCACTGAGCACTGTATAATACTAACCACTGAGCACTGTATAATATACTAACCACTGAGCACTGTATAATACTAACCACTGAGCACTGTATAATATACTAACCACTGAGCACTGTATAATACTAACCACTGAGCACTGTATAATACTAACCACTGAGCACTGTATAATACTAACCACTGAGCACTGTATAATATACTAACCACTGAGCAGTGTATAATATACTAACCACTGAGCACTGTATAATATACTAACCACTGAGCACTGTATAATACTAACCACTGAGCACTGTATAATACTAACCACTGAGCACTGTATAATACTAACCACTGAGCACTGTATAATATACTAACCACTGAGCACTGTATAATATACTAACCACTGAACACTGTATAATATACTAACCACTGAGTACAGTATAATACTAACCACTGAGCACTGTATAATACTAACCACTGAGCACTGTATAATATACTAAACACTGAGCACAGTATAATATACTAACCACTGAGCACTGT
Organism: Hyla sarda; assembly: GCF_029499605.1. NCBI lineage: Eukaryota > Metazoa > Chordata > Amphibia > Anura > Hylidae > Hyla > Hyla sarda. The sequence goes on from NW_026611016.1 coordinate 119,654, forward strand.
ATAATATACTAACCACTGAGCGCTGTATAATATACTAACCACTGAACGCTGTATAATATACTAACCACTGAGCACTGTATAATACTAACCACTGAGCACTGTATAATACTAACCACTGAGCACTGTATAATACTAACCACTGAGCACTGTATAATATACTAACCACTGAGCACTGTATACTATACTAACCACTGAGCACTGTATAATAAACTAACCACTGAGCACTGTATAATACTAACCACTGAGCACTGTATAATATACTAACCACTGAGCACTGTATAATACTAACCACTGAGCACTGTATAATATACTAACCACTGAGCACTGTATAATATACTAACCACTGAGCACTGTATAATATACTAACCACTGAGCACTGTACAATATACTAACCACTGAGCACTGTATAATATACTAACCACTGAGCACTGTATAATATACTAACCATTGAGCACTGTATAATATACTAACCACTGAGCACTGTATAATATACTAACCACTGAGCACTGTATAATATACTAACCACTGAGCACTGTATAATATACTAACCACTGAACACTGTATAATATACTAACCACTGAGCACTGTATAATATACTAACCACTGAGCACTGTATAATACTAACCACTGAGCACTGTATAATACTAACCACTGAGCACTGTATAATATACTAACCACTGAGCACTGTATAATACTAACCACTGAGCACTGTATAATACTAACCACTGAGCACTGTATAATATACTAACCACTGAGCACTGTATAATATACTAACCACTGAGCACTGTATAATATACTAACCACTGAGCACTGTATAATATACTAACCACTGAGCGCTGTATAATATACTAACCACTGAGCGCTGTATAATATACTAACCACTGAGCGCTGTATAATATACTAACCACTGAGCACTGTATAATACTAACCACTGAGCACTGTATAATACTAACCACTGAGCACTGTATAATATACTAACCACTGAGCACTGTATAATATACTAACCACTGAGCACTGTATAATATACTAACCACTGAGCACTGTATAATATACTAACCACTGAGCACTGTATAATATTCTAACCACTGAGCACTGTATAATATACTAACCACTGAGCACTATATAATATATTAACCACTGAGCACTGCATAATATACTAACCACTGAGCACTGTATAAGATACTAACCACTGAGCACTGTATAATACTAACCACTGAGCACTGTATAATACTAACCACTGAGCACTGTATAATATACTAACCACTGTGCACTGTATAATATACTAACCACTGAGCACTGTATAATATACTAACCACTGTGCACTGTATAATATACTAACCACTGAGCACTGTATAATATACTAACCACTGAACACTGTATAATACTAACCACTGAGCGCTGTATAATACTAACCACTGAGCGCTGTATAATATACTAACCACTGAGCACTGTATAATATACTAACCACTGAGCACTGTATAATATACTAACCACTGAGCACTGTATAATATACTAACCACTGAGCACTGTATAATACTAACCACTGATCACTGTATAATACTAACCACTGAGCACTGTATAATATACTAACCACTGAGCACTGTATAATACTAACCACTGAGCACTGTATAATACTAACCACTGAGCACTGTATAATATACTAACCACTGAGCACTGTATAATACACTAACCACTGAGCACTGTATAATATACTAACCACTGAGCACCGTATAATACTAACCACTGAGCACTGTATAATATACTAACCACTGAGCACTGTATAATATACTAACCACTGAACACTGTATAATATACTAACCACTGAGCACTGTATGATACTAACCACTGAGCACTGTATAATATACTAACCACTGAGCACTGTATAATACTAACCACTGAGCACTGTATAATACTAACCACTGAGCACTGTATAATACACTAACCACTGAGCACTGTATAATATACTAACCACTGAGCACTGTATATTATACTAACCACTGAGCACTGTATAATATACTAACCACTGAGCACTGTATAATACTAACCACTGAGCACTGTATAATACTAACCACTGAGCACTGTGTAATACTAATCACTGAGCACTGTATAATATACTAACCACTGAGCACTGTATAATATACTAACCACTGAGCACTGTATAATACTAACCACTGAGCACTGTATAATATACTAACCACTGAGCACTGTATAATATACTAACCACTGAGCGCTGTATAATATACCAACAACTGAGCGCTGTATAATACTAACCACTGAGCACTGTATAATATACTAACCACTGAGCACTGTATAATACTAACCACTGAGCACTGTATAATATACTAACCACTGAGCACTGTATAATATACTAACCACTGAGCACCGTATCATATACTAACCACTGAGCACTGTATAATATACTAACCACTGAGCACTGTATAATATACTAACCACTGAGCACTGTATAATATACTAACCACTGAGCACTGTATAATACTAACCACTGATCACTGTATAATACTAACCACTGAGCACTGTATAATATACTAACCACTGAGCACTGTATAATATACTAACCACTGAGCACTGTATAATACTAACCACTGAGCACTGTATAATACTAACCACTGAGCACTGTATAATACTAACCACTGAGCACTGTATAATATACTAACCACTGAGCACTGTATAATATACTAACCACTGAGCACTGTATAATACTAACCACTGAGCACTGTATAATATACTAACCACTGAGCACTGTATAATATACTAACCACTGAGCACTTTGTAATACTAACCACTGAGCACTGTATAATATACTAACCACTGAGCACTGTATAATATACTAACCACTGAGCACTGTATAATATACTAACCACTGAGCACTGTATAATACTAACCACTGAGCACTGTATAATACTAACCACTGAGCACTGTATACTATACTAACAACTGAGCACTGTATACTTGTCACGATGCCGGCTGGCAGGTAGTGGATCCTCTGTGCCAGAGAGGGATTGGCGTGGACCGTGCTAGTGGATCGGTTCTAAGTCACTACTGGTTTTCACCAGAGCCCGCCGCAAAGCGGGATGGTCTTGCTGCGGCGGTAGTGACCAGGTCGTATCCACTAGCAACGGCTCAACCTCTCTGGCTGCTGAAGATAGGCGCGGTACAAGGGAGTAGACAGAAGCAAGGTCGGACGTAGCAGAAGGTCGGGGCAGGCAGCAAGGATCGTAGTCAGGGGCAACGGCAGGAGGTCTGGAACACAGGCTAGGAACACACAAGGAAACGCTTTCACTGGCACGATGGCAACAAGATCCGGCAAGGAAGTGCAGGGGAAGTGAGGTGATATAGGGAAGTGCACAGGTGATCAGACTAATTGGAACCACTGCGCCAATCAGCGGCGCAGTGGCCCTTTAAATCGCAAAGACCCGGCGCGCGCGCGCCCTAGGGAGCGGGGCCGCGCGCGCCGGGACAGGACCGACGGAGAGCGAGTCAGGTACGGGAGCCGGGGTGCGCATCGCGAGCGGGCGCTACCCGCATCGCGAATCGCATCCCGGCGGGAGGCGGTATCGCAGCGCCCCGGGTCAGTGGATCTGACCGGAGCGCTGCAGTGAGGAGAGTGTAGCGAGCGCTCCGGGGAGGAGCGGGGACCCGGAGCGCTCGGCGTAACAGTACCCCCCCCCCCTTGGGTCTCCCCCTCTTCTTAGAGCCTGAGAACCTGAGGAGCAGACTTTTGTCTAGGATATTGTCCTCAGGTTCCCAGGATCTCTCTTCTGGACCACAACCCTCCCAATCCACTAAAAAAAAGGTTTTCCCTCTGACCTTTTTGGAAGCCAAAATCTCTTTGACGGAGAAGATGTCTGAGGAGCCGGAAACAGGAGTGGGAGGAACAGATTTGGGAGAAAAACGGTTAATGATAAGTGGTTTAAGGAGAGAAACGTGAAAGGCATTAGGAATACGAAGAGAAGGAGGAAGAAGAAGTTTGTAAGAGACAGGATTAATCTGGCACAAAATTTTGAAAGGACCAAGATAGCGTGGTCCCAACTTAAAGCTAGGGACACGGAAGCGGACATATTTAGCGGAGAGCCATACCTTGTCTCCAGGGGAAAAATGGGAGGAGCTCTTCTTTTCTTACCTGCGAATTTCTTCATGCGTGAAGAAGCCTTTAAGAGAGAATTTTGGGTCTCTCTCCATATGATGGAAAGATCACGAGAAATTTCATCCACAGCGGGCAGACCAGAGGGCAAGGGGGTAGGGAGGGGGGGAAGAGGGTGACGGCCGTACACCACGAAAAATGGGGATTTGGAGGAGGATTCAGAGATTCTGAAGTTATACGAGAATTCGGCCCATGGTAGAAGATCTGCCCAGTCATCCTGGCGGGAGGAAACAAAATGTCGTAAATAATCACCCAAGACCTGGTTAATTCTTTCTACTTGTCCATTGGACTGGGGATGATATGCAGAAGAAAAATTTAATTTAATCTTGAGTTGTTTACAGAGAGCCCTCCAGAATTTAGACACGAATTGGACGCCTCTATCCGAGACGATCTGCGTAGGCAACCCGTGAAGACGAAAAATGTGTACAAAAAATTGTTTAGCCAACTGAGGCGCTGAAGGAAGACCAGGAAGAGGGATGAAATGTGCCATTTTGGAGAATCGATCAACGACCACCCAAATAACAGTGTTGCCACGGGATGGGGGTAAGTCAGTAATAAAATCCATACCAATCAGAGACCAAGGCTGTTCGGGGACAGGCAGAGGATGAAGAAAACCAGCGGGCTTCTGGCGAGGAGTCTTATCCCGGGCACAGATAGTGCAGGCTCGCACAAAGTCCACCACATCTGTCTCTAGAGTCGGCCACCAATAGAAGCAAGAGATGAGTTGCACAGATTTCTTGATGCCCGCATGACCTGCGAGATGGGAGGAGTGACCCCATTTGAGGATTCCGAGGCGTTGGCGTGGAGAAACAAAGGTCTTTCCTGGAGGAGTTTGCCTGATGGAGGCTGGAGAAGTGGAAATCAGGCAGTCAGGAGGAATGATGTGTTGAGGAGAGAGTTCAACTTCAGAAGCATCTGAGGAACGAGAGAGAGCATCGGCCCTAATGTTCTTATCGGCAGGCCGAAAGTGAATTTCAAAATTAAACCGGGCAAAGAACAGAGACCACCGGGCCTGGCGAGGATTCAGCCGTTGGGCAGACTGGAGGTAGGAGAGGTTTTTGTGATCGGTGTAAATAATAACTGGAAATCTTGATCCCTCCAGCAGATGCCTCCATTCCTCAAGTGCTAATTTAATGGCTAGAAGCTCTCGATCCCCGATGGAGTAGTTCCTCTCCGCCGGAGAGAAGGTCCTAGAAAAAAAACCACAAGTAACAGCATGCCCGGAAGAATTTTTTTGTAGAAGGACAGCTCCAGCTCCCACTGAGGAGGCATCAACCTCCAATAGGAAGGGTTTAGATGGGTCAGGTCTGGAGAGCACGGGAGCCGAAGAAAAGGCAGACTTGAGCCGTTTAAAGGCGTCTTCCGCTTGAGGAGGCCAAGACTTGGGATCGGCATTTTTTTTGGTTAAAGCCACGATAGGAGCCACAATGGTAGAAAAATGTGGAATAAATTGCCTGTAATAATTGGCGAACCCCAAAAAACGTTGGATGGCACGGAGTCCGGAGGGGCGTGGCCAATCTAAGACGGCAGAGAGTTTGTCTGGATCCATTTGTAGTCCCTGGCCAGAGACCAAGTATCCTAGGAAAGGAAGAGATTGGCATTCAAACAGACATTTCTCTATTTTGGCATAGAGTTGATTGTCACGAAGTCTCTGAAGAACCATACGGACATGCTGGCGGTGTTCTTCTAGATTGGCAGAAAAAATCAGGATATCGTCCAGATATACAACAACACAGGAGTATAGGAGATCACGAAAAATTTCATTAACAAAGTCTTGGAAGACGGCAGGGGCGTTGCACAGGCCAAAGGGCATGACCAGATACTCAAAGTGTCCATCTCTGGTGTTAAATGCCGTTTTCCATTCATCCCCCTCTCTAATGCGGATGAGATTATAAGCACCTCTTAAGTCCAGTTTGGTAAAGATATGGGCACCTTGGAGGCGATCAAAGAGTTCAGAGATGAGGGGTAGGGGGTAGCGGTTCTTAACCGTGATTTTATTAAGACCGCGGTAGTCAATGCAAGGACGTAGGGAGCCATCTTTTTTGGACACAAAGAAAAATCCGGCTCCGGCAGGAGAGGAGGATTTACGGATAAAGCCCTTTTTTAAATTTTCCTGGACGTATTCAGACATGGCAAGAGTCTCTGGGACGGACAGAGGATAGATTCTGCCCCGGGGTGGAGTAGTGCCCGGGAGGAGGTCGATAGGACAATCATAAGGCCTGTGAGGAGGTAGAGTCTCAGCTTGTTTTTTGCAAAAAACATCCGCAAAGTCCATATAGGCCTTGGGGAGACCGGTTACAGGAGGAACCACAGAGTCACGGCAAGGGTTACTGGGAACCGGTTTTAGGCAGTCCTTGGAACAAGAGGGCCCCCAACTCTTGATCTCCCCAGAGGACCAATCCAGGGTTGGGGAATGAAGTTGAAGCCAGGGAAGTCCAAGGAGAATTTCAGAAGTGCAATTGGGGAGGACCAAAAGTTCAATCCTCTCGTGATGAGATCCGATGCACATTAGGAGGGGCTCCGTGCGGAAACGTATGGTACAGTCCAATCTTTCATTATTTACACAATTGATGTAGAGGGGTCTGGCGAGACTGGTCACCGGGATGTTGAACCTGTTGACGAGAGAGGCCAAAATAAAATTTCCTGCAGATCCGGAGTCCAAGAAGGCCACAGTAGAGAAGGAGAAGGCAGAGGCAGATATCCGCACAGGCACAGTAAGACGTGGAGAAGCAGAGTAGACATCAAGGACTGTCCCACCTTTGTGCGGAGTCAGCGTACGTCTTTCCAGGCGGGGAGGACGGATAGGACAATCCTTCAGGAAGTGTTCGGTACTAGCACAGTGCAGGCAGAGATTCTCCATGCGGCGTCGTGTCCTCTCTTGAGGTGTCAGGCGAGACCGGTCGACCTGCATAGCCTCCACGGCGGGAGGCACAGGAACAGATTGCAGGGGACCAGAGGAGAGAGGAGCCGGGGAGAAGAAACGCCTCGTGCGAACAGAGTCCATATCCTGGCGGAGCTCCTGACGCCTTTCGGAAAAACGCATGTCAATGCGAGTGGCTAGGTGAATGAGTTCATGTAGATTAGCAGGGATTTCTCGTGCGGCCAGAACATCTTTAATGTTGCTGGATAGGCCTTTTTTAAAGGTCGCGCAGAGGACCTCATTATTCCAGGATAATTCTGAAGCAAGAGTACGGAATTGTATGGCATACTCGCCAACGGAAGAATTACCCTGGACCAGGTTCAACAGGGCAGTCTCAGCAGAAGAGGCTCGGGCAGGTTCCTCAAAGACACTTCGAATTTCCGAGAAGAAGGAGTGTACAGAGGCAGTGACGGGGTCATTGCGGTCCCAGAGCGGTGTGGCCCAAGACAGGGCTTTTCCAGACAGAAGGCTGACTACGAAAGCCACCTTAGACCTTTCAGTGGGAAACTGGTCCGACATCATCTCCAAGTGCAATGAACATTGGGAAAGAAAGCCACGGCAAAATTTAGAGTCCCCATCAAATTTATCCGGCAAGGATAGTCATAGTCCAGAAGCGGCCACTCGCTGCGGAGGAGGTGCAGGAGCTGGCGGAGGAGATGATTGCTGAAGCTGTGGTAGTAACTGCTGTAGCATCACGGTCAGTTGAGACAGCTGTTGGCCTTGTTGCGCTATCTGTTGTGACTGCTGGGCGACCACCGTGGTGAGGTCAGCGACAACTGGCAGAGGAACTTCAGCGGGATCCATGGCCGGATCTACTGTCACGATGCCGGCTGGCAGGTAGTGGATCCTCTGTGCCAGAGAGGGATTGGCGTGGACCGTGCTAGTGGATCGGTTCTAAGTCACTACTGGTTTTCACCAGAGCCCGCCGCAAAGCGGGATGGTCTTGCTGCGGCGGTAGTGACCAGGTCGTATCCACTAGCAAAGGCTCAACCTCTCTGGCTGCTGAAGATAGGCGCGGTACAAGGGAGTAGACAGAAGCAAGGTCGGACGTAGCAGAAGGTCGGGGCAGGCAGCAAGGATCGTAGTCAGGGGCAACGGCAGGAGGTCTGGAACACAGGCTAGGAACACACAAGGAAACGCTTTCACTGGCACGATGGCAACAAGATCCGGCAAGGAAGTGCAGGGGAAGTGAGGTGATATAGGGAAGTGCACAGGTGATCAGACTAATTGGAACCACTGCGCCAATCAGCGGCGCAGTGGCCCTTTAAATCGCAAAGACCCGGCGCGCGCGCGCCCTAGGGAGCGGGGCCGCGCGCGCCTGGACAGGACCGACGGAGAGCGAGTCAGGTACGGGAGCCGGGGTGCGCATCGCGAGCGGGCGCTACCCGCATCGCGAATCGCATCCCGGCGGGAGGCGGTATCGCAGCGCCCCGGGTCAGTGGATCTGACCGGAGCGCTGCAGTGAGGAGAGTGTAGCGAGCGCTCCGGGGAGGAGCGGGGACCCGGAGCGCTCGGCGTAACAATACTATACTAACCACTGAGCACTGTATAATATACTAACCACTGAGCAGTGTATAATATACTAACCACTGAGCACTGTATAATACTAACCACTGAGCACTGTATAATATACTAACCACTGAGCGCTGTATAATATACTAACCACTGAGCACTGTATAATACTAACCACTGAGCACTGTATAATATACTAACCACTGAGCACTGTATAATACTAATCACTGAGCACTGTATAATATACTAACCATTGAGCACTGTATAGTACTAACCACTGAGCACTGTATAATATACTAACCACTGAGCGCTGTATAATATACTAACCACTGAGCACTGTATAATACTAACCACTGAGCACTGTATAATATACTAACCACTGAGCACTGTATAATACTAACCACTGAGCACTGTATAATACTAACCACTGAGCACTGTATAATATACTAACCACTGAGCACTGTATAATATACTAACCACTGAGCACTGTATAATATACTAACCACTGAGCACTGTATAATATACTAACCATTGAGCACTGTATAATATACTAACCACTGAGCACTGTATAATACTAACCACTGAGCACTGTATAATATACTAACCACTGAGCACTATATAATATACTAACCACTGAGCACTGTATAATATACTAACCACTGAGCGCTGTATAATATACTAACCACTGAGCACTGTATAATACTAACCACTGAGCACTGTATAATACTAACCACTGAGCACTGTATAATACTAACCACTGAGCACTGTATAATATACTAACCACTGAGCACTGTATAATAAACTAACCACTGAGCACTGTATAATACTAACCACTGAGCACTGTATAATATACTAACCACTGAGCACTGTATAATACTAACCACTGAGCACTGTATAATATACTAACCACTGAGCACTGTATAATAAACTAACCACTGAGCACTGTATAATACTAACCACTGAGCACTGTATAATATACTAACCACTGAGCACTGTATAATACTAACCACTGAGCACTGTATAATATACTAACCACTGAGCACTGTATAATATACTAACCACTGAGCACTGTATAATATACTAACCACTGAGCACTGTATAATATACTAAACACTGAGCACTGTATAATATACTAACCACTGAGCACTGTATAATATACTAACCACTGAGCACTGTATAATATACTAACCACTGAGCACTGTATAATACTAACCACTGAACACTGTATAAAATACTAACCACTGAGCACTGTATAATACTAACCACTGAGCACTGTATAATATACTAACCACTGAACACTGTATAATACTAACCACTGAACACTGTATAATATACTAACCACTGAGCACTGTATAATATACTAACCACTGAGCACTGTATAATATACTAACCACTGAGCACCGTATAATATACTAACCACTGAGCACTGCATAATATACTAACCACTGAGCACTGTATAATATACTAACCACTGAGCACTGTATAATATACTAACCACTGAGCACTGTATAATATACTAACCACTGAGCACTGTATAATACTAACCACAGAGCACTGTATAATACTAACCACTGAGCACTGTATAATATGATAACCACTGAGCACTGTATAATACTAACCACTGAGCACTGTATAATACTAACCACAGAGCACTGTATAATATACTAACCACTGAGCACTGTATAATATACTAACCACTGAGCACTGTATAATACTAACCACTGAGCACTGTATAATATACTAACCACTGAGCACTGTATAATATACTAACCACTGAGCACTGTATAATACTGACCACTGAGCACTGTATAATATACTAACCACTGAGCACTGTATAATATACTAACCACTGAGCACTGTATAATACTAAACCACTGAGCACTGTATAATATACTAACCACTGAGCACTGTATAATACTAACCACTGAGCACTGTATAATATACTAACCACTGAGCACTGTATAATACTAACCACTGAGCACTATATAATATACTAACCACTGAGCACTGTATAATACTAACCACTGAGCACTGTATAATATACTAACCACTGAGCACTGTATAATATACTAACCACTGAGCATTGTATAATACTAACCACTGAGCACTGTATAATACTAACCACTGAGCCAACATATCATGCTCACCAAAGAGCCACCATTTAATGGTAACCACTGAGCACTGTATAATATACTAAACACTGAGCACTGTATAATACTAACCACTGAGCACTGTATAATATACTAACCACTGAGCACCGTATAATATACTAACCACTGAGCACTGTATAATATACTTACCACTGAGCACTGTATAATATACTAACCACTGAGCGCTGTATAATATACTAACCACTGAGCACTGTATAATACTAACCACTGAGCACTGTATAATATACTAACCACTGAGCACTGTATAATACTAACCACTGAGCACTGTATAATATACTAACCACTGAGCACTGTATAATATACTAACCACTGAGCAATGTATAATATACTAACCACTGAGCACTGTATAATACTAACCACTGAGCACTGTATAATATACTAACCACTGAGCACTGTATAATATACTAACCACTGAGCACTGTATAATATACTAACCACTGAGCACTGTATAATACTAACCACTGAGCACTGTATAATATGCTAACCACTGAGCACTGTATAATATACTAACCACTGAGCACTGTATAATATACTAACCACTGAGCACTGTATAATATACTAACCACTGAGCACTGTATAATATACTAACCACTGAGCACTGTATAATATACTAACCACTGAGCACTGTATAATATACTAACCACTGAGCACTATATAATATACTAACCACTGAGCACTGCATAATATACTAACCACTGAGCACCGTATAATATACTAACCACTGAGCACTGTATAATACTAACCACTGAGCGCTGTATAATATACTAACCACTGAGCACTGTATAATATACTAACCACTGAGCACTGTATAATATACTAACCACTGAGCACTGTATAATACTAACCACTGATCACTGTATAATACTAACCACTGAGCACTGTATAATATACTAACCACTGAGCACCGTATAATATACTAACCACTGAGCACTGTATAATATACTAACCACTGAGCACTGTATAATATACTAACCACTGAGCACTGTATAATATACTAACCACTGAGCACTATATAATATACTAACCACTGAGCACTGCATAATATACTAACCACTGAGCACTGTATAATATACTAACCACTGAGCACTGTATAATACTAACCACTGAGCACTGTATAATACTAACCACTGAGCACTGTATAATATACTAACCACTGAGCACTGTATAATACACTAACCACTGAGCACTGTATAATATACTAACCACTGAGCACCGTATAATACTAACCACTGAGCACTGTATAATATGATAACCACTGAGCACTGTATAATACTAACCACTGAGCACTGTATAATACTAACCACAGAGCACTGTATAATATACTAACCACTGAGCACTGTATAATATACTAACCACTGAGCACTGTATAATACTAACCACTGAGCACTGTATAATATACTAACCACTGAGCACTGTATAATATACTAACCACTAAGCACTGTATAATACTAACCACAGAGCACTGTATAATATACTAACCACTGAGCACTGTATAATATACTAACCACTGAGCACTGTATAATACTAACCACTGAGCACTGTATAATACTAACCACTGAGCACTGTATAATACTAACTACTGAGCACTGTATAATATACTAACCACTGAGCACTGTATGATACTAACCACTGAGCACTGTATAATACTAACCACTGAGCACTGTATAATACTAACCACTGAGCACTGTATAATACTAACCACTGAGCACTGTATAATACTAACCACTGAGCACTGTATAATATACTAACCACTGAGCACTGTATAATATACTAACCACTGAGCATGTATAATATACTAACCACTGAGCACTGTATAATACTAACCACTGAGCACTGTATAATATACTAACCACTGAGCACTGTATAATATACTAACCACTGAGCACTGTATAATATACTAACCACTGAGCACTGTATAATACTAACCACTGAGCACTGTATAATATGCTAACCACTGAGCACTGTATAATATACTAACCACTGAGCACTGTATAATATACTAACCACTGAGCACTGTATAATATACTAACCACTGAGCACTGTATAATATACTAACCACTGAGCACTGTATAATATACTAACCACTGAGCACTGTATAATATACTAACCACTGAGCACTATATAATATACTAACCACTGAGCACTGTATAATACTAACCACTGAGCACTGTATAATACTAACCACTGAGCACTGTATAATACTAACCACTGAGCACTGTATAATATACTAACCACTGAGCACTGTATAATATACTAACCACTGAGCACTGTATAATATACTAACCACTGAGCACTGTATAATACTAACCACTGAGCACTGTATAATACTAACCACTGAGCACTGTATAATATACTAACCACTGAGCACTGTATAATACTAACCACTGAGCACTGTATAATATACTAACCACTGAGCACTGTATAATACACTAACCACTGAGCACTGTATAATATACTAACCACTGAGCACCTGTATAATACTAACCACTGAGCACTGTATAATATACTAACCACTGAGCACTGTATAATATACTAACCACTGAGCACTGTATAATATACTAACCACTGAGCACTGTATAATATACTAACCACTGAGCACTGTATAATATACTAACCACTGAGCACTGTATAATACTAACCACTGAGCACTGTATAATACTAACCACTGAGCACTGTATAATATACTAACCACTGAGCACTGTATAATATACTAACCACTGAGCACTGTATATATACTAACCACTGAGCACTGTATAATATACTAACCACTGAGCACTGATATAATATACTAACCACTGAGCACTGTATAATACTAACCACTGAGCACTGTATAATACTAACCACTGAGCACTGTGTAATACTAATCACTGAGCACTGTATAATACTAACCACTGAGCACTGTATAATTACTAACCACTGAGCACTGTATAATATACTAACCACTGAGCACTGTATAATATACTAACCACTGAGCACTGTATATATACTAACAACTGAGCACTGTATAATACTAACCACTGAGCACTGTATAATATACCTAACCACTGAGCACTGTATAATACTAACCACTGAGCACTGTATAATACTAACCACTGAGCACTGTATAATATACTAACCACTGAGCACTGTATAATATACTAACCACTGAGCACTGTATAATACTAACCACTGAGCACTGTATAATACTAACCACTGAGCACTGTATAATACTAACACTGAGCACTGTATAATATACTAACCACTGAGCACTGTATAATACTAACCACTGAGCACTGTATAATACTAACCACTGAGCACTGTATAATACTAACCACTGAGCACTGTATAATATACTAACCACTGAGCACTGTATAATACTAACCACTGAGCACTGTATAATATACTAACCACTGAGCACTGTATAATATACTAACCACTGAGCACTGTATAATATACTAACCACTGAGCACTGTATAATACTAACCACTGAGCACTGTATAATATACTAACCACTGAGCACTGTATAATATACTAACCACTGAGCACTGTATAATATACTAACCACTGAGCACTGTATAATACTAACCACTGAGCACTGTATAATATACTAACCACTGAGCACTGTATAATATACTAACCACTGAGCACTGTATAATATACTAACCACTGAGCACTGTATAATATACTAACCACTGAGCACTGTATAATATACTAACCACTGAGCACTGTATAATATACTAACCACTGAGCACTGTATAATATACTAACCACTGAGCACTGATAATATACTAACCACTGAGCACTGCTATAATATACTAACCACTGAGCACTGTATAATATACTAACCACTGAGCACTGTATAATACTAACCACTGAGCACTGTATAATATACTAACCACTGAGCACTGTATAATATACTAACCACTGAGCACTGTATATATACTAACCACTGAGCACTGTATAATACTAACCACTGAGCACTGTATAATACTAACCACTGAGCACTGTATAATATACTAACCACTGAGCACTGTATAATACTAACCACTGAGCACTGTATAATACTAACCACTGAGCACTGTATAATATACTAACCACTGAGCACTGTATATATACACTAACCACTGAGCACTGTATAATATACTAACCACTGAGCACTGTATAATACTAACCACTGAGCACTGTATAATATACTAACCACTGAGCACTGTATAATATACTAACCACTGAGCACTGTATAATATACTAACCACTGAGCACTGTATAATACTAACCACTGAGCACTGTATAATATACTAACCACTGAGCACTGTATAATATACTAACCACTGAGCACTGTATAATATACTAACCACTGAGCACTGTATAATACTAACCACTGAGCACTGTATAATACTAACCACTGAGCACTGTATAATACTAACCACTGAGCACTGTATAATATACTAACCACTGAGCACTGTATAATATACTAACCACTGAGCACTGTATAATATACTAACCACTGAGCACTGTATAATACTAACCACTGAGCACTGTATAATACTAACCACTGAGCACTGTATAATATACTAACCACTGAGCACTGTATAATACTAACCACTGAGCACTGTAATATACTAACCACTGAGCACTGTATAATACTACTAACCACTGAGCACTGTATAATATACTAACCACTGAGCACCTGTATAATACTAACCACTGAGCACTGTATAAATACTAACCACTGAGCACTGTATAATACTAACCACTGAGCACTGTATAATACTAACCACTGAGCACTGTATAATATACTAACCACTGAGCACTGTATAATATACTAACCACTGAGCACTGTATATTATACTAACACTGAGCACTGTATAATATACTAACCACTGAGCACTGTATAATATACTAACCACTGAGCACTGTATAATACTAACCACTGAGCACTGTATAATACTAACCACTGAGCACTGTATAATACTAATCACTGAGCACTGTATATATACTAACCACTGAGCACTGTATAATACTAACCACTGAGCACTGTATAATATACTAACCACTGAGCACTGTATAATATACTAACCACTGAGCACTGTATAATATACTAACCACTGAGCACTGTATAATACTAACCACTGAGCACTGTATAATATACTAACCACTGAGCACTGTATAATACTAACCACTGATCACTGTATAATACTAACCACTGAGCACTGTATAATATACTAACCACTGAGCACTGTATAATATACTAACCACTGAGCACTGTATAATACTAACCACTGAGCACTGTATAATACTAACCACTGAGCACTGTATAATACTAACCACTGAGCACTGTATAATATACTAACCACTGAGCACTGTATAATATACTAACCACTGAGCACTGTATAATACTAACCACTGAGCACTGTATAATATACTAACCACTGAGCACTGTATAATATACTAACCACTGAGCACTTGTAATACTAACCACTGAGCACTGTATAATATACTAACCAGCTGA